>NC_142654.1:29926515-30229545 GCF_055504915.1 Nelumbo nucifera
TACCTACTAACTCCTTGCTTTGCTAAAGTACCAGCCCTTGCATTGGCCAATCTCCCACTCCATTTAAACCTGACTTCAAGCTCCCTTGTTAGTTGCATAATCTACCTTACAGGTTGTCTAAGGGACCAAGCGCCTAAGTTGTTTGTTTGCATCCAACCTATTACCAGTTTCAAGTCTCCCTCCACTTCCAACTACTGAAAACCCAGCCGTTTAGCCAGCTTGAGCCCTTGTAGGAGTGCCAAAACTTCTGCCCTAAGAGAGTCCCCCAGTCTTGTCGGGCCAAGACATTTCCTCCCCCATCTCTAAAGACACCCCCAATTCCAGAGGGCCTTGGATTACCTATAGAACTGCCATCAAAGTTTAAGTTAACATCCAAAGATAACGGGGGCGACCAGTCCTCTTGAATAGCTTGAGCCCTTGTAGGAGTGCCAAAACTTCTGCCCTAAGAGAGTCCCCCAGTCCTGTCAGGCCAGGACATTTCCTCCCCCATCTCTAAAGACACCCCCAATTCCAGAGGGCCTTGGATTACCTATAGAACTGCCATCAAAGTTTAAGTTAACATCCAAAGATAACGGGGGCGACCAGTCCTCTTGAATAGCTAAAGAGGGGTAGGAAGAAGTTGCTACCACACTCCACCCTCTAATTAAGTCATCTACAAAGAAGTCCTTGAACAGATCCAGCGATTTCAGCCAATGTATGATCTTGACGGTGATCCCTTCTATGACTTCATGTGCTGATTTTTCTTTCCCTTGAAAGATTTTGTTATTTCTCTCTACCCACACTGCCCAAACAACTATTGCCCTCGTTGCTCTCCACATTACCCTTCCTCTTTTCTTTGACTGACGAAAAAAGCCAGATTCAAAAAGATCCACCACGCTTGTAGGAGGAACCCACCTACACCCAAAGAGAGAGGAAAACAATCCCATATAAGAGTAACAAAAGGACAAGATATCAATAGATGATTTACCGTCTCACCACTCTTCAAGCAAAGGCTACAAACATGAGGGGATAAGAACCAATTCGGTCTTTTTTTCTGAAGCAAGTCCAAAGTGTTGATTTTTTGGAGAATCACTTCCCAACAAAAATCCCTCACCTTTGGAGGTACAAGAGCACTCCACACTTCTTTTATAGGAAAAGAGTAAACTAAATTGGAAGAGTGCACTAAAGCATTGAAGAAAAAAGAGCATGAAAAACAACCAGAGGACTCTTCATACCAAATTCTATTATCAGGACAAGAATGATCCAAAAACACTGAATTTAAAGGGAGAAAATATCATCTGCCAACCCTATATCTGACTCTCTCAACCCTCTCCTGAACCCTAAATCCCACGCCTCATCCTTAAGACGCTGGTCCCCAACCCAAACGTCCTCCCAAAAAAGGACCTTATTACCCGAACAAGCGCCATACCTGATGAAAGGAGAAAAGGCAGGCAAGATACCAACAATGTCTTTCCACGAAGAGGAACAAGAAGCTTGGGTTGATACCAGCATCCCATCCATTTGTTGCCAATCCATGTATGCTTTCTATCACTCTATGCCACAAACTTTCTTGCTCCTTGGGAAACCTCCACAACCACTTACCTAAGAGTGCTATGTTTCTTAGATGGATATTTCCAATCCCTAAACCCCCTTTGTCTTTTGTCCTAGAGACCATTTCCCACTTCACTAGGTGATCCTTTTTTGAGTCCCCAAGTTCCCAGAGGAAATCTCTCATTACTTTTTCCAACTGATTTGCCACCTTGATAGGCACTTTGAAGGTAGACAGGAAGTACACAGGCAAATTTGCTAAGGTTGACTTAATTAAAGTGATTCTACCTCCTAAAGAGATGTAATTCCTCTACCACCCTACTAGTCTCTTTGTGAATCTTTCCAAGACTGGGTACCAGAAACTTTCTAACTTTGGGTTTCCCCCCAGGGGTAAACCCAAGTATTATATAGGCCAATCACTCCGCTCATAGCCTAACAACCTAGCCAAGGAAGACACCTCCTCATCTATCTATTAACCCTAGCCACACAACTTTTATTCCAATTCACTCTCAAATTAGAGACCTTTTCAAAACCTTCTACCAACAATTTCAAATTGATCATCTCCTCAGGCTCTCCCTCACAAAGAGAATTATATCATCTGCAAATTGTAAATGAGTAACCACTACTTCTTGCCTCCCTACTCTCCACCCATGAAAAATATTTATGGAGTCACCTCTAGAGATCATAACACTCAAAACATCCACCATTAAGGTAAAAAGGTAGGGGGAAAGAGGGTCCCCTTGTCTTAGACCTCTCTTTGCAGGGAAAAAATCCCTAGCTACCCCATTCACCAAAATAGAGTAGTGGCATGAAGTTGCACAACCTTTTACCCATCTACACCACCTTTCTCCAAAACCTTTGTTTCTTAATCTACCAAGTCACAAGCCTTTTCCAAATCAAGTTTGCAGATCAACCCCTTCTCTCCTTTTCTCTTTCTATAATCAACACACTCATTAACAATAAGGACTTGATCCGTGATTTGTCTCCTAGACACAAAGGCTCCCTGGTTTGGAGAGATCAAATAAGGAAGTACCTTTTTAATTCTTGAGGCTAACACCTTAGAGATGACCTTATACATGCTGCCAATCAAACTAATGGGTCTAAAATCATTTGGGTGTGTTGCTTCCATTTTTTTGGGGACTAGAGCTATAAAAGTAGCATTAGCACCAGAATTAATCCCCCCTCTCTCAAAGAATTCTAAAAACACCTCCATTAAATCCTCTCCTATGATTTCCCAGCAATCTTGATAAAAGGCCATCGTGAATCCATCTGGACCTGGGGCTTTAGATCTTTCCATTGAGAAAACAGCATCTTTTGACTTCTTTGATCTCAAAATTTCTTTCCAATTCCTCCATTAGTTCTCTACTCCCTACTTGCCACTGAAAATCAAAAATGTCCTCTCTCATCCTGCTAGGACTGTCATAAATGGTTTTAAAGTGGTCCACAAACGCTCTTGCTATCTCTTCCTCCCTTGTAAGCACTTCTCCATTCCAACCTCTCCACAGTGTTCTTCCTCCTCCTACCATTTGCCATGGTATGAAAAAATCTAGTATTTCCATCTCCCTCCTTGAGCCATTTGCATCTAGACTTTTGTCTCCAACTTATCTCCTCTTTTCTTAAGATTTCCTCTAATTCTTGTTTCAAGTTCCACCTTTCTTCTACTCTTAATCTTCTCTCTGCTTCCTCTATATCAATTTCCTAAATCCTTTTAGCAATCCATTCTTTTCTCTCTTCGACTCATCCAAACTCCTCTTTGTTCCACTCTTTGATCCTAGCTTTTAGAACTTGTAGTTTTTTGTAGAATCTATAACCTTTCCATTTGAACTCCACCTGATCTTCTTCCCACCACCGTTGTACTTTCTTTACAAATTCAGGATGAAGTAGCCACATGTTCTCAAAACGAAATGGACAAGGTCCTCCTCCCAATTTCTCTTGTGAGAACCTAATTGGATAGTGTTCCGAAGTTGGCCTAGGAAGTTCCCTTACTACCATTCCCCTCCAAGCAGTCTCTCAATCTATAGAGAATAAGAATCTATCTAGCTTACAACACAGGGATTCTTCTTGAAAGTTGGACCATGTGAAACTGGCATGTAGCATGGGCAGCTCTCTTAGCTCAAAAGACTCCACAAGAAGGTTGAATTTCCTCATGCTAGAGGTGATCCTATGGCTAGGATTCGTTGTTTCATTCAGAAATCTAATGACAAAAAAATCTCCCCCCAAACACCAATGCCCACTTCCCAAAACTCTTCATTTTCCCTATATAACTATAGACATTAGTTAAAGCCCATTCTAACCCGTTCTCTTTCCTCCTAAACTTCATTGTGACTGTAAAGTTGCCAATCAGTTCTTCAATGCAGTCCATCTCATTCTTCCAGATTTTTAGGATGCCTCCTGAGACTCCCCACGATTGTGCACAAGCCCAACTTAAACCTCTAGCTGACCACAAACTTCTAACCCATCTTCTATCCACCTCTTCCAACTTTGTTTCTTGAATTAGAACAATATTCGGCTTTTCTTTTCTAAAAACTTCCTTAATCACCCTTCTTTTTCTTTGACTCCCCAACCCCCTAACATTCCAACTGATTATTTTCATGGGAAAATCAGATGTTGAGACCCTTGAGGTTTTTCTTAACCTAACCCAATTTCCTTTCCTTTCTGCTTGTACCTCCTTTTTCATAATCAACTCCACATCTCAACCTCTCCACCTCACTCATCTTTTTCTTTCTTTTTATTGAAGACTCTAACTCCTTATTTTCTAATCTTTTCTTTTCTCATACCTCTTTTTTCTGTTGTTTTTTCCTTTTGTGTTTTTTACTTTCAACCCCCTCTTTCTTTCTTCCTTCTCCTCCTTCAAACACTTTAGATTTGGACTACTACCTTCCTTCTCCAAACCTTCTCTAGACTGTATTTCTACCTGAACCAACTGATCAAAGAGCTGCATTATTATCTCCCAGATTCTCTCCCATTCCTCCTTAGGATCCTCTACAACCTCAATATCTCCTAACACTTCTGTTGCCTCCAACGACACACTAGGATTGGCAGTTGCTGGACAAGAATAGGTGTCACCTGAGACCACAAACACAGGAGGGTGGGGAGGGTTAGCTGAAACACAAATAGAATTATCTAAAAATTGACAAATCATACCAGAACCCAGAAACAAAGGAGGACTATCATGCAAAGAAGGCTGACTCTGAACAGGGCCGATGTTGGGGTAGTTCTCCTCCAATCTAACCTTCGAACAGCTAGCAAGGGAAAGGGAGCTGTCTATAGCTTTTGTTTCCGAGCAATGACAAATTGTAAATTCTCTACGAACACCCTGGTTTTGTCTCTCAGAAAGGGAAGGATCTACTCTGCCTTTGAATGGGGTGTTTTCACTTCTCAAGGGAGAACTTTTCAAACCGTCACTCTTCTGAGATTCCAAAGAAAGTTTGGTTGGGGTCAACAAAGAGTTTTCGAAGAGTAGCCTTGTTCCTAAATCTACATCCTCCAGAAGAACATTCCGTGCACTGCTTTTAATGTTGCCGATACTAGACTGGCCATAGGACTCTTCTTCTTAATTCTCCTCTTCACAGCTTACCCAATCCAAGTCAAAATCTCCATCTTCCTCTTTGTTTCTATCATACCTCAAATTTTGTCGTTCAGGGGTGGTTGAGTAGCATACCAGCCATGGCCTCCATTCAAATTTCTCCATAACAGAGCTTCTCGGCTAGGAAAGACTCAAAACAGATTGGATACGGGACGGTGATACACCCAAGTTATTGTCCCCTTTCTTTTTTGTCTTTTTCTGAAGTCACATGGTTACTTAAAAAGTCACATGACCTCCTCTCTAATCTGCCTGGCCCATTTCTACTTGTCCCGCCTGGCCCATTAACAGTTATTCCACCTGACCCTTTACCACTTATCCCACCTGGCCCTTTACCACTTATCCCGCCTGGCCCATCTGATGGCCCACTTTGCAAACCCAAACATTTGTCCTGCTTCGTAAGTCCCTTTAAAGGCCCATTTATTGCTTTACTTAAGGTCCGTTTAGGCCCATTCTCTCCTTGGACTTTTGAAGTGACCTTTACTTCTCTCTGTTCAGCCCCCTTGTCAGTCCCACCAATCCAAGAGCCTTGACAGCCTGGTTTTGCATTTAACACATCTGTCACCACCTCTGCAAAAGTTCTTTTAAACTCTGAAGCATTGCCTTTGCTTGCACTCTTTCCATTTTCCTCTTCTAGTAAGCCTTTCTTGTTAACTCTTCTTAAGCTTTCCAATTCTGTGATAGTTTCAGCTAATTTGAATTGCACCAGTCTTTGTGATCCACGTAAGTAGTCTTCTTCTACCTCATCATCTTCCTTCCTCCTGGACTCCTTCCACAGAGCTGCTTCAATGAAGGTCAATAGCCACACCGAATAGAAAGCACTGTCAGCATAAACCTCAATCTTCCTAGGAATTTCTTCTGGTTTTACTCCACTTACTCTCATAGCTGTTGATCGAAGGTCTTTTAGGAACACACCTTCCAGTTTAGCTTTGCACAAGGAAGCAATGGATTGAAATTAACTCTAGCTTCCATAAATGGAAGGGTAGGCCAGCAAGCCTTATGGTTACCCCATCTTCCACTGAGAAGTCCTTCACGTTTGAGGCACCTCATCACTGTAGCTGCTCCATTCTGCTACTACAACCCTCCAATCTTCTGGTTTCTTTTTGACTTCAACTACCAACTTTTTTCCCATTCTATCTTCTCGGTATTGAAAACCAACTTGTCTCTTCCCAAACCATTCACCAGAATGTTCCCAGAATTTTCTTCTTTCTCCCTTGGAGACACTCTTGCTTCTCCAGTAAACCAAACACCCTCGGTACCTTCCTTCATCTCTTTCAAAAAGTCCTGTAGAATGTTTTTTATCTCCCTCCAAACCATGCCTTTTCTACCTTCAGGAAAGCAGACGAGTTGTTTCTTTCCTTCTCCAAAATACTCAGTCAGAGCAATGAATCTACCTTTATATTCCATCTTCTTTCTACTAGGTATCTTCGATCTTGTTGTTCTTTAGAGCTCTTCCAGTCTGTATGTTTGCCTGACTGTAGTGCTCCTTTCATGAACAGTTTGAGCCACTCAATCACCTCCATACCTACCAGCAAAACCATGGCTTTCCTCACTTCTCTGATCTTTAACGTTACATTCCCTTTTACTTTGAACCTCTCAAAGGAAAAGTTTTTAGCTTCAGCCTTCAGAACTCTTCTCCATGTTGCTTTCTGCGTAAACTCCATTATTGTTTTCCCTCCCTGTTCCTTTCAGCCTATGCTTTGTCTGAGTGTCAATCTTTCCAGCCTGCTACTCAACCAATGGTATTCGGTCAGTGAATACCAGTGAATATGCACATTCACTCGATCAGTGAATGTGCCTCAATGGTCCATGTTCCTTTCTCCCTCAATGCACATTCACTTGAAACTTGCAGATATCAAGCACCTGATCAAACAGCATTCAAGCTACCAGCTTGTCTACCCGCTGAAGATCTTCGAGAAATAAGAAAACTGACTTGTATATTTGAGTAGCAATAACAGAAACCAGGAGTTGCGGTGATGAATAATGAATTAGATGTCGATCAACAAAATCTTTGTTAAAGGGTGAATCTTCACTGCTGTGTGTGAGCTTCCTCTCCAAGGAGAGGTTTTTGTCCAATGATGTTTCGGATAACAAAATAAAATGAACTATGAAAGGGCAAAACTGGGTTTTCAAACAAAAAAAAAATCACCCATACATGATGCCACATGCAAACTGATCTTGACAGATTGCTAACGGAGGGGAGGTCTTTGTCTGAGGACATCACCCAACAAGGGAGGTCTTAGTCCAAATTGAAAAGAGAGGGGAAGTTTCAGCATTTGTGAGAAATGTGAAGGGAAGTTCAAGTCTTTTACCCAAAAATTATTAGGAACACACAAAAGGATGCAAGAAAAGAAACAATGAACCTGTCAAAGAGACAGGTATGAATGCAACAATACCTTTGAAACAATATTAGAAATACACATATATACATACACATGGAGGCTTAAGTGACAAAAAAAAATCCTAGATTTGGCAGGAAAATCCACAAACCCACCATCAAAAAAGAAAACCTACTAACCATTTATTAATAATGGCACTAAATAAACTGAGAACACCAAAGACATCATATATCGTCCTAGATTTAGAATAAATTGTATCACAACTTCTAAAAGTACATGGATCCTAAGATCAAATTATACAAAGATGATCAGAAACTCTATCACATGCAACCATGAGGTTTGGACATGCAGGTCAAACACCATACTAGGACCTCTTCAAATATATCTAGAGGTGACAAATATAGTGTTCAAGTCCAAGACTAATTTCTTATGTGCTCTACACTAGTTCTGTTTAGTTTCTTATTCTTTTGGTTTTATATTGAGTGGGGAAGCAGGGAGGAGGTTAATAAATATTAGATTTTTTTTATCAACAGTTAATGAATATTAGATTAGGCAAATAAATATACAACATTTTTGCTATCAGAAACGATAACTTTCATTAGAGATAAATTAACCTGAAATACAGAATTCAACCCTTATTAGAAAAGGTTGATCCAATAAACATCAAACATTACAGCACTGCCCAAAAAAGACTCTCCCTTACAGTCCCTTGTTTTGCTAGGGCGTCAGCAAAACCATTTGCTGATCTCCTTACCCACTTGAACCAAACACCCACCTCCCTTGTTATGCTAAAAACTTCACTTATCAGCTGTTTACATTGCCAAATTCCCAGCTGCCCTGATTGCATATCCACCCAATTACCAACTTGGAGTCTCCCTCTATCTCAATCTGCTGTAGCCCCAACTGTTTAGCCAGTTTTACACCTTGATGCAGTGCCAAGATTTCTGCTCTTAAGGAATCTCCAACTCCGAATGGACCTGAAAACAAAGCCACTATCTTGCCTTCATTATCTCAGAAAACACCTCATATACCAGATGGGCCTCGATTACCTATAGAGCTTCCATCAAAGTTCAGTTTCACCCTTTGTTGTGCCGGTGAGGACCAAACTTCCTGTATCATAGCTTTGGAAGTAGTAGTAGATGCCACAATACCCCAACCTCTATAAATGTCTTCAACTGAGAAATCCTTAAAAAGATCACAGGATTTCAACCAATGGATAACCTTAGTAGTTATTCCTTTCACAACCTCTTCCTTGGATCTACATCTGCCTTTAAAGATCCTATTGTTTCTTTCCTCCCACACTGACCACAATAAATATACAACATTTACAAGCACTCGAAGTGGTTACTCCAAAATCTAAGAAGAGACTCATGAATGATAACAGTTTCACTTAATAAAGTCAAAAGTTTTGGATAAAATACAGCTTCTAGGCTCATGCTTTACATCATAAAAAACAGAACAGCTTACATAAAGAAATTGTTTTATACACTGAATTACAGAAATTTTCGTTTCTTCCAAACAGCCATCCTGACACAACTAATGCACTCAAATCAAACCTTGAACAGGAAGGAGATTCTTAGAACCAGAACATATCCAAAATCTTAGGCAACCTAGCAATTGGATGATAAGATACAAGATCCCAAATAGACCCCAAAAATAAAGAACTAGCTACTGTTGAAAACCAGTCATGCTGTCTATTTCTTTTAGTGACACTTCTATTGACTTGGGGGTAATCCTGTAATCCTGTGAATTGTGTTTGCATCAGTACCCCTACTTGAAGGGAACTAGCCCTCAAGTTTGTCTAGACACCTGAAAAGATTAACATGCAAATTTTAATTGTTGATCTCTGTATCATCTTCTTTCTTGTCACTTTCCAAATAAACCAAGTAATGAACTTTAGTTTGTACAGCAATCAAACCCTTGCTTGGCAAGTATTCTCTGCCATCATCATCAATTCATCATTACCACCAAGATCGCTCTAGATCAAAAACATCAAAACTAGAATCAATACCAACTGAACTGGCAAATCAATCTAATAGGCATGAGAAATTATCATTCTTATTCTTGAAAATCTTGCATATAATCTTTCTCTTACTAAGCTAGGAGTAAGTACCAACTAGACAAAAAGCAATCAGGTAAACAATAGCCATGTCTCCAAGAGACTAGAACCTGCTACACTTGTAAGCACAGGTTTTATACAAGGCATTTGACTTATCGACGTTTAGGCAAATGTCCCCATGCAGTTTGTGTACTTTTTTGGCCATATTGGTAGCCTGTAGGGTTCCTTAAATAATCACACACTATTTCAGTTTAGGAAAGACTGATGTTGTTAGCCCATCCAAATGCTAAATTGTGATGGTTGATCCCTAGTGAACTCAGAGCCACCAAGAATGCAGGGAGTATTTATTAGGAACTTGACAGATAATGCCATCCAATCATACTTTTCCTTCTCTCAAAAAAAGACCATCCTTCCCTTATGAGGCCAGTGTTTTAAAAGCACAAGGCGCAAAAAAGGCACAGAGGTCAATTTGCGCCTGAGGAACAAGGCACAAGGCGAGGCGTGCGCCCTTTTGAAGCAATGCACAAAAATTTAAAAAAAAAAAATGTTTGAAGCAATGCACACCAAGCGTACGCCTTTTGAAAGGGCTGCGCCTAGGCACACCTTTTAAATCACTGTATGAGGCCCAATTGGATCAGTGCCTCCCTTAAAACTGAAATAAAAGCCTTGTTGCAGGGCATCCATCTTATGATCTCAAATGGAGATTTAACAAGAATCATACATCATAAATGGGTTTTATGAGAGTTGTGGAGACATTGATGATAGCAGGGGGACTGGAACTGAGAATTACTTTTCAATGTTAATGGCAGGCTTTTGTGGGCTTTCAGCAGCCCAATTGGTGAGAAAGATGTTCCAGTATCTGAACTTAGAGCTCTCCCTGTGGGGTTAATAATGTTAGAACTATCCAAGCAAGGCCTTAGTTTGTTGAAGGCAATAAAGCTATTTTCACCTGGTTAGTGACAGAAAAGATCATGGCTTCCCACTGCTTAAAGTTTTACCGACTAAACTCCATAAAGATCACCCAAGCAACAAGTTAGAACCTCCATCAGCTGCAATTATGATGATCTCGTTACAACCTCCCTCTCTCGTGCCAAAGAGTGGCACGAGATGCTACCTCTCTTGAAAGTAAAAGTGTAACAACCAAATCATTACAAGGTTGCCCAATACAGATGTTCCCATGTTCCCTCAAGACCCCCTGTTTAGCGAGACTATCAGCCATAGTATTTGCTGACCTTCTCACCCACTATGTACTAACACTCATATTGCTTGTTAACCAGCTTGCCTTCTTCAGGAAGTCCTTGTAGCACCAAATTATTGAGCTCGGGTCTGTTAACCAGCCCACAGGCCATAACCACTTTAGAATCTCCTTCAATTAGAAGAAGCTCCACTCCTATTTGATTTGCTATCTGAATACCTTGTAGAGCTTCCAAAAGTTCAGCATTGATCGAGTCTCCTATTCCCACAAGACCAGAGTATAAGGCCAAGATATTACTGTCCTTATCTCTCAATACCCCCGATGCCTGAGGGACCAGGATTTCCTTGACTACTACCATCAAAATTCAGTTTAACCCATTCATCAGGTGGCGAAGTCCAATCTACAATGACTTTTTCTTTCCTGGAGGAGTTGTTTGCCACTACTGACTAGTTTCATAAAAGTCATCAAAGGAAACACAGCGGAAAAAATCCAAAGTTCTCAGCCAGTTAATTGCTCTTGTTAGGATACATTCCTTAACAAGTAAGAGGCTTCTTTCCTTTTCTTGAAAGATTCTTGCATTTCTTTCTTCTCAAATTGTCCAAAGTGCAGCAGCTGCTGCAGCTCTAATACATTTCCACATAGTCTTCCCTCCTCTAATGGGCCATACAAAGGTCGAGGGGTCAAAAAGCAAACTTACATTTGAAGGCCAGTTCCACTTGCATCCAAACAAGGCAAAAATCCAATCCCAAATAGCCACAGCAAAAGAACAGGAAGTTAGTAAGTGGAAGCAACCCTCAGCATTGACTTTGCAAAGAATACACCAGTTAGGGGATAGGCATATGAAAGGCTTTTTCTTCTGCAAACAATCTAAAGTATTAATTTACATTGACAAGAGAATCGAAGTATCGAACTGAGAGAGAACAACAGCCTCCATCGTTCCCACACAGTCCTCTAAAGTCATGCTAATGGGAAGAAGACCTTCCAGAGGTGAGTTCGTTAGAGAAATGGAGTTCGTGCAGGCAGGTCAGCGGAGGAGATCCTTGAAGATAGAAGCAAAAAATTTCCTGTTCAAAGAGATGAGAATCAAGGGGAAGGTAAGCCTGAAGGTAAGGGAAGCGAAAAAGGGTACAATATTGCTGGAAGGATTAGAAGTGATCGAGTGGCTAAGAGAGTTCATAGCTGGAGCCTGTTCAAAAGGTAAGCAGATGAACTGGCAGGATTTTAGTACATTAGAAGGGAGAAGATATGTTGTTGAATGTAAGAGGAATAGAAAAGGATTCTTCATAGCTTTGGCTGAAATTTTTGGTAAGGGACGAAGGCAACTGGTGTGTCTACCAGCAGGAAAACAGAACCAAGGATGGGAGGAAGTTGACTGGTTGTTCAAAGAGTTTTTAGCTCAAAAAGTAGCAAATGATAAAAAAGCCTCCACAAGGGAGGAGAAGGCATATCTCAGCAACAGCAGGGTAGAACAAGGGCCAGTGGTCATGGAAAAAACAAAAGGCCAATGCAGAATGGTGGGAAGTCTAGAGAGAGAAGAGTGGGATAGTAAGTTTGTGATACAAGCCAAGGAAAAGGTTAATGATTGGAGGAGGGTAGCTGACTTACTGGCAACCAGGTTGAAGCTGAAGAGTGTCTTCATAGTAACCCCCTTCGATAACTAACTGTAAAGCCCTCCTAGATCCAATAGAGAATGAATTGGAAATATCAGCTATCAATGTTCAGGCTGATTTCGGATCATCCACAGTCTTTAAATGGAATCCAACATCCAACTCCAAGGATTTATTTGTCGAAGATGGTGTGGTGGTGCGTGTAATAGGCTTGTCATTTCATCTATGGAAACAAGAAGTACCAGAGTCTATAGCAGTATTGTGTGGAGGAATCTTGAAAGGAGCTTTCTGGGGCGATCTTTATTCAGTAGCAATCCTGCTAAGTGGTGTGAAGCCAGAAGACATTCCACGAAAGGTAGAGGTACGAACAGAGGGGAGTTTTGTCTCTATGTGGCTAGCATCCTCCATTGAAGCAAGGCTGTGGAAGGAGGCTCGTAAGGTAGGAGGGGAGAAAGAGGAAGAAGAAGCATTACGTGGACTTGTGAGATTGGTTAATTCAAATGGGAAGGAATGTTTCACTAAAAAGGGCCAACAAATTCTGGGAAGCCAAAAAGCTTTGGGGCAGATGGAAGGTCAAACCTGTAGAAAGCAAGAAAAGGCTATGACAAATGGCAGATCTTTTGCGCAAGTGGTGTCAGGGGAAATAGACAAAAATTTACTAGTGTCTAAAGGGAGAGGGATGAACCAGCAACCTCAGACAAGGAGGGTTGACGGTTCAACCATTAAAACAGGGAGGCATGATTTGTTAAGAGATCACGTGGGAGGAAAAGACTTAGAAAATGGGCCCAGTTGAGTGGATCCCTTTTCTAGTGGGCCGGAGTAGGCAACTCAAGTAAAGGCTTTAAAGTTGGGTTCTTATATTACAAGTGTTGAGCCCAAGGCCCATTAAAAGACAGATGGGCCAAGGGACCCTTTAAGTAAGCACGTGACTGGGAGGAGGGATGAGCTAATAGACGAGATTAAGCGTCTATCTTCTTCTATCCCAAATCCCTCCTTTTGATCGAACAGTTCAGACGCAAAATCTCAAGACTCTCAGTCTCGAGGCTCTCTACAGTGGGTCCCATCCAACCTGGCGAACCGTCTCTCACCAGATAGGCGCAACTTGAGATACCTGAAGACTAGTGATTTGAACAGAACAGGGTTTGAAGATTGGTTGAGTGAACAAAACAGCAGTGATGATTCTGATAGAGACGAAACTTTAAGTTTGGGAAGTCTTGTCTCCGAAAAGCAACAATGATTTACTTGAAATAGAAAGTTTGCATACAGAGTTGTTGTTTTTAGAGGAAGAGATTGAAGAGGCAGGTGGCGGGAAGACTAGAAATGGTGAAGAAAATGGTCCTAAAGCTGTGAAAACTCCTCCCTTCGTCGAGGGAGCTGACCTTGAGTCTAATGAATTACAGGATGTTGGTGGAGGGTAGACATGTTTATGGGCCGGGTAGCCCGATGGCCCGGCCCGGCCTAGCCCGCACCCCGGTCGGGCTTGGTCATGTAATTAGGCCCGCGGGCCTGACCTCGGGCCTAACACAGTAAGCCCAACTGTGTTTCAGGCCAGGCTCGGGATTTGTCAAAAAAACCCGACCTGAGCCCGGCCCGGCCCGACTCAGCATTATATATTTTATAAAATATATAATATGTATTTTATATATTATATAAAATATAATATTTATTAAAATATATATTTATAATTTAATATATACATTTTTTATTCTTTTCTTTATAATCTCTCTCTCTATTCAGCCACTAACAATATGGGCTAAATTTCGGGCTCGGGGCTGGGCTCGAGCCCAAGTTGTAGGCCCGATGGTCGGGCCAATCTCGGGCTCGGGCCTTGGAAAATTGTATTAATACAGAATGAAAGCCTAGCCCGGCCCGGCCCATGAACAGGTCTAGTGGAAAGGGACAAGAATCGGCCGTGAGGATGGATGTGGGTATTCCAGCGTGAGAAACACAAAGAAAGGTTTTCCAAGTGGGTAGGTCGTCAGGAAATGATTCTTTCACTATGTCTACTTCACAACTTTGTCCAAAAAGGGGAAAGGCCTTAAAACCATGTGTCGCCTGTCAGCAACTCAATTCCAGTGATTCTAGTCCTACCAGGTATGGGTGTCAATTCTTTTTTAGGTACTAACTTGTCTGCTATGCCTGTAACAGATATTCCAGCTTCCCATCCAGGAGGTTCTGATGCAAGAGAGAGGGTGATAGTGGAAGGAGGAGAGACGGTGATGGAAGGAAATAGTAAGGGGGAGGCGGACAGAATTTGGGAGTTGATTTGTACAATGGAGGAACTAAAAAAAAAGGAAGGATTCTTAGAGAGATGTTGTAGCCAAAATAAGTGTGAGTAGGGTAGAATTCTTCCTCAAACATTGGCTGGAAAGGATGGAGAAAAGAAAAAGGATGATTGTTGTATTAGGAAGGGGGGGGGAAGGAACAAAGAAGAAAAAAAGATATGAAGTGGAAAGGCTAATCTCAGACATTGAGGGGGATTTAGAATTCAGTGGTAGAAGGGATAGGAGGAAGGGCCTAAATGAGGAGATTATGGCCTTTTCATGGGTTTTTTTTGCTATTTTGTCTCGATGAAAATTATTAGCTAGAATGTAAGAGGGTTAGGGAGTGCAAGAAAGAGAAGGGTGATCAAAGACCTACTCCGAAGGGAAAAACCCGATATTGTGTTGTTACAAGAATCCAAAATGATGGAATTAGATGGGAGATGGGTGAGGAGTTTTTGGAGGTCTAGAGGTTTAGGTTGGAGCTCATCTCCTTCTTGTGGAGTCTCGGGGGGGATCGTAACACTGTGGAGGGAGGATGTGGTGGAAGTAGTGGAAGAATTGGTAGGCAGATTCTCAGTTTCCATTAAGTGTAAGAATGTAGAGAATGGGTGTGTATGGGTCTTAACCAATGTTTATGGCCCTAATTCCTATAGAGAGAGAAATGAGATGTGGGAGGAACTATATGCAATCAAGGGGCTATGGGATGGCCCTTGGTGCCTGGGCGGGGATTTTAATGTCATTAGATTCTCTGATCAAACCAGTAATCCCCAACAGGTAATTACCACAAGCATGAGGAAATTTAATGGTTTTATTGAAGAATGTGAACTAAAGGAAATACCTCTGCTACAAGCCAGTTACACTTGGTCCAACCTTCAGGAAACCCCTTTGTGTTCGAAGTTGGACAGGTTCTTATTTAACCTTGCCTGGGAGAATAGTTTGGAAAACTTGGTTGCTAGAGCGTTACCCAGGGTCACCTCCGATCACTGTCCTATCCAGATAGGTACTGAGTTTTTTCCTATAGGACCCAAACCTTTAAGATTCGAAAAATATGTGGCTTACCAATCCAGATTTTGTGAAAAATGTGAAGGAATGATGGGGTGAGGAGGAGAGGGGGGTAAGATGGAAAGGGGTCAAGTTTCATAAGAAATTAAAAAAGGTTGAGAGACAAAATAAAAGAGTGGAATAGAGATCATTTTGGTAGAATTGAGGAGCAAAAATTGTGCCTAATCTCTCGAAAAGAAAACTTGGATGTAAAGGAATCTCAAAATGGGTTGACTGAGGAGGACTGAGTGTTAAGAAGACAATTGAAAAAGGATTTGGAAGAGGTGTAACTAAGGGAAGAAATCAGTTGGAGACAAAAATCTAGACACAAGTGGATTAAGGAAGGCGATGGGAACACTAGATTTTTCCATGATTTGGCAAATGGGAGACGAAGAAAGAATCTTGTGACCAAGCGAGAGATAGGAGAGGAGGTGATTACCAACCAGGATGACATAGCCAGAAAATTTGTGGACCACTTCAAATCGATTTATAGAAGAACCTTGAGTGAGAGAGCAATCGTGGAAGGGGTGGAATGGCCAAGAATTGATGACGGAGTGGCAAGGTGGCTGGAAAGGGATTTTGAGGAAGAAGAGATTAAGAAAACCGTCTTTCTAATGGATAGATCCAAGGCTCTAGGTCCAGATGGCTTTACAATGGGTTTTTATCAAGACTGTTGGGAGGTGTTGAAAGAGGATTTAGTTGAAGTCTTTAAGGAATTTGCAGACAGTCACATTATAAGCCCTAGAATTAATGCCACCTTTTTTGCTTTGATACCTAAGAAGAATGATGCCAACCACCCAAAAGATTATAGGCCTATTAGTCTGGTGACAAGCATCTATAAAATTCTGGCTAAAGTGCTCTCGTTGAGGATCAAAACAGTCCTCCCTTCTATCATTAGTGAAACCCTAGGGGCTTTCATTCAAGGGCGACAAATAACAGATCAGATCTTAATTGCGAATGAGTGTGTGGAGGAAATGAAAAGGTCTAGGAAGAGAGGTTTCATTTGTAAATTGGATCTTGAAAAGGCCTATGATTTGGTGGACTGGAAGATTCTATTAGAGGTTATGCGAAACTATGGATTTGGGGACAAGTGGTGTAGTTGGATTTTTGGGTGTATCAATACTTGTCACTACTCTATTCTGGTAAATGGTATGGTGAGGGACTTTTTTCCAGCTTGCAGGGGTGTCAGGCAAGGGGATCCACTCTCACCCTTCCTTTTTACCTTAGTAGCTGATGTGATTAGTAGGATCATTACTAAGGCTGACAATGAAGATGCCATTAGGGGTTGGAGAATAGGGAGATACCAAGTCCCCGTTACCCACCTTCAGTTTGCAGATGACCTAATGATCTTTTGTGAAGGAGGTTTTAGCGAAAAGGTAGAAAACCTAAAGGAGCTAATCAAAGGATTTGAAAGTATTTCTAATTTGAGAATAAATTTGGAAAAGAGCTGCATAGCGGGTATAAATTTGGAGGTAGGGGAGGTCGAGGCTATTGCGGAGTGTCTTGAGTGTTCCACCTCTACTTGGCCTATGTCATATTTAGGGCTTCCTTTAGGGGCAAATCCTAGGGAGAGTAGATTTTGGACCCCAGTGATAGAAAAGTTTGAGAAGAGATTAGCCTCATGGAAGAGGAATTATGTCTCTTTAGGAGGGAGAATTACCCTAATAAGAGCTACCTTGGCTAACTTACCTACCTATTTTTTGTCTGCTTTTAGGATACCAGTTAGGGAAGCTAGGAAACTGGAGATGTTGATGAGAGATTTCTTATGGGAGCCGGGACAAGAAAAAAAGGATCACTTGGTTAATTGGGAAATTGTGTGCAAAAGTAAAGAAGAGGGGGATTTGGGACTTGGGAGGGTAACTAGAAAAAATCAAGCTCTGTGAGGGAAATGGTTGTGGCGATGGCCATTGGAAATAGAGAGATTGTGGCATGAGGTGGTGGGAAGCATTCATGGGAGGTCAAAGAATGGATGGGATGTTGGTCCATCAAGGCAAGCTAACCTAGCAGCACCTTGGAAGGCCATTCACAACACCCTTCCTCAATTCCTCAATTTTATCATGTATGAAGTTTGTTCTAGCAACACTGTTCATTTTTGGGAGGATATTTGGGTATGAGACACACCTTTAAAGGATTTGTTCCCTTTGCTATTTTTTGTTTCTTTGTACAAAAAAGAGGTGGTCTCAAAATTTGTCTCACCTTTGGGAACACCCTTAGATCCTACTTGGGATTTTGGGTTTCGTAGAGGACTTAGGGATGACGAAATTGAATCTCTTTCTGTTTTGCTTGGTTGTCTTAATCAGGTTTGTTTGGATCCCTCCAAGCCAGATAAGAGGGTATAGACTCCTAGACCCAATGGAACCTTCACTTGTGCTTCTTTCTTCAAGTCCATCTCTCAACTTTCTACTCACCAACCCTTTCCGTCAAAAGAAATTTGGTGCAGGCCAATTCCCCAAAAAATTATGGTGTTTTGTTGGGAAGTATTCCATGGAAAGTAAACACTCTAGACAACCTACAAAAGAGAAGACATTTCCTCTGTATTTCTCCTAATTGGTGTATCCTCTGTAGACCTCACGGTGAGGATTGTTACCACCTATTAATATCATGTCCCTTTTCTGCAGACCTTTGGGCTTGGCTACTTTCGTTGTTTGGGAGTAGTTGGAGTCTACCAGTAGAAGTTCACATGCTCTTCAACCATTCTACCTTTTATTGGCCTACAACAATAGGGAGAATTATGTGGAGATGTGCTCGTGCTGCCTTAATCTGGACTCTTTGGGAAGAAAGGAATATTAGAATTTTTCAAGAAAAGGAAAGGAGCAGTCAGGAATTGAAAGACTGTGTGTTAAATAGGGCAATACCTTGGCTGAAGACCTTGGAAATCTTTCATCAATTCTCCTTCAATGACCTTTGGAGAAATTGGTCAGTAGTAGCGAGGTGTTCATCTCTAAAGGACAAATCCATTACAAGCCGGTCTCCTCCATCCGAAGGCTCACTGAAGTTGAACTTCGATGGAAGTAGCATGGGTAATCCAGGATTATCCGGAATGGGGGGTGCTTTGAGAAATGAAAAGGGAGAGATTTTGTTGCTCTACTCAGGTCCCTTGGGAATTGGGGACTCCATCAAGGCAGAACTTTTAGTTGTTGTACAAGGGGTGCAATTTGCAAACCAGCTAGGGGTACAACACCTAACAATCGAGGGGGATTCCAAAGTGGTGGTGGGTTGGTTGAAAAATCCTGAAGAGGCTATGTGGCGTTACAAGAATGAAATGAAGAAATTTAGTTGGTTGACAAGGAATATGTTGGTCACTGTACAGTGGGTGGGGAGATCAGAAAATACTTTGTCAGATGTGTTAGCTAAGCAAGGGGTAAATAGGGAAGAATTGTTTTGGGCTCAGTTGTGATTCTTGCTTTTCTTTCCTAGTTTACTTGTAAGATTCAAGGAGGGGCGGCAGCTCACGTCTCTCCCTGGGATGTTGTATGAACTCACTCTAAATCTGCTTCTGAATTAATAAATTTATTATCATTCATCAAAAAAAAAAAACAATCTAAAGTATTGATCTTCCCATGAAACACCTTCCAGCAGAACAGAATAACTTTAGAAGGAATGGGTCTAATCCAAAACTCCTTGACTGGACAAACATCTTGAGTAGGGGGAGAGCAAAGTGCCTTGACGAAATAAGCACAAGTAAAGATGCCTTTTGGGTGGGGAGACCAAACCCTCTTATCTGGCTTTAGAGGATCCAAACAAACACTATCTAGGACATGAAGAAGCTCCAAAACACCAACAGAATTGTTTTTTTTTTTATGAATAACTCCAACAAAATTGTTGCCAGTTTGGCTTCCCTAATCTTCAGACTTCACAACTGTACGCTGGAGGAGAGCCTGGAGAACCAAGGGTCTCACACCAGAGGCCTCAAACAGTCTCCCCTTCTCTCCTTCAGACATGTGAAATATTAAAAACCCTCTTATGTCTTAATTTTCTCTATTAAAATCTATCATACTCTTCTCTAATAAAATCATTCTTAACACCCCCCCCCCTCAACAGCCAATATTTGTAACATCTCCTCCCACCCCATTAAATCCCTCCCTTACTTCCTATTAAATATCCTTGAGACTCTTTTGACCCTGTCTAATAAAACATTGGTATAAACTATATGGGTTGGGTGGGTTTGAGGGCCAACCCTAGACCAACATTTAACATTGACCTCAACTTGGATTTGAATGGGTTTGCTTGCTAGTATACAAAGAGTCCAAAGTTTTGATTTTACAATTCAAGAAACCCCCCCCCCCCCAAACAAGCCCATGATTTGGCCAAAAAGCAGGTGTTTTAAGTGAACTTTACTCCATGAAGAGGCCACTGAGAGGATTATGAGAACCACCTTAGCCCCCAAGTAGAAGCTGTTTATTCAAACCCAATAGTATGATCATTCTCCTTTGCAATAACCCATATATGGAAAAAGGTTCCTTACATGAGCCCATCTATTTTTGCCACATGGAGGGATCTTGTGATTGATCCAGACTATCCAATCAGATAGGAGACCCACTAGATTGGCAACATGCTCAATCCCAAAGTGAGATTTTTTAATTATCAAAAACAGAGCTTTTTTCGGATCAATAATGAATAACTGTATTAATTCTGAAACTCAATGCATCCAAAAGGATACAAAGAAACTGTACGAGCAGTATGCTGTCAAACCAAAATGTTGCATTTAAATCAAAGATGTACAGCAAATACCAGGCCCATGAATAGAGGGTGGGTAGAGGACTTTGAAGACATCTTTTAAGCTCTAAACTAATTTGTCATGTGTAAGATTCTTTGATTGTTTAGGGAAGCTCACTGAATTGCCCAACTAAAAACCTAATCCCTACACACACAGGATGTGAACATTTATCTTAAGACATTTAAAACAACAACACTAAGGTGCTTGTGGGAAATGGGGCCATTGAACTACAAAAGTCATTCTAGTAAATCGCATACCTCTTGTTGATGAGTCTCAATCAACTCCAATTGTCGCTCCAAGTTAGCTTGTGTCTCAACTACTTTTGCTACTTCAATCTGATATTAAAAATATGCACATAAAAATCACAAGCTAGAATATTGATAAAAAGAATTCAACATAAGGTCAAATAATACATGCAACTATCAAAAACATTGATAAATGTAAAATAGAACCATAATATATCATTAATCCTCACAAACAAGCATTATCAAAAACCAGTCCTCCCTTTATTGAAATAGAATGTAATAAGTGCGTTTTAACATGAGGTTTTATCTCACAAAAGGCTCGGATATGCTACCCACAAGATGCTACAGCCACAGATCTGAAAAATCTCACCATGAATGACAATTGCGATGTTCCCGATGTATGGCTTTAGTGTTTTTTAGGTAGCAGATCAGGATTCCAATACAGTATCTCACAATTTTTTTCTCAAGGTACAACAAAATGACAGACCAAAGACCAAGTCAAATGTTTCAAGCAAGAAAAAATCTTTTTCTGGGATTAGTGGAATTATATAGAGATTTATTGATAAAAAGAAAATGGTAACGTGTTGCAGAAAGCAATGAAAACAAGGGGGGAGGGGGAGCGCACAAAAATCCTTGGCTAATTTAAAGTAATTTTCATGTTTAGTACCCCCCCCCCCCCACTTACACCCAAACTTTGGTCCTAACCTAGCCCAAACAGCTAGTATTAAATGGAGAGCCCCCAATACAAATTGTTTTATTTAACCATTCCCTTGCAAGGGCATCTGCCAGGTCAGCTAACCTTGGACCCACTTGAATGAGCTGTTCACACAGTGCCAAAAATGTAGCCCCATGATAAGATATGGTAGATAAGCAAAGGACCTTTTCCACCCTTCCCCATCCATCTAATCACCACCTGATTGCCTCCCTCCACATCCAACGATGTCCAATCCACTGTAACTGCTAATCTGAGCTGAGTGATACTAGTTCAACCTTTGGATATTGCTTTTTTTTTATAAATAAATTGAACCCTTGGATATTGCTTATAAAGCAACAGTCTAAAGTATAATGTTCTTTTCTCCGTTGTACAGCTTAGGGTGAAGATGAAGTCATGCCTGGTCACTTCATGGAGTGACAACAATCTTTGAATAAGACAACTAATAAGTAGGGTTAGGATTTGGTAGGATTCAGATACAACCCAATGTTATAATGGACACAAGGGTTTCTTACTTTCTTTCGAGATACAAACGCACAGACTATGTTACCTGGATACAGCAAATGCATGGCTGGAACTGGATGTGGTATCAGATACGGAATTTACAGTAAAAATTGAAGTATCCAACACAATACAACATCCTTGTCTGGGTATCCAGGTATCATAGCATACAGGCAGATGCAATCTCCGGAGATGTTAGGTTATCCAATTATAACTTTTCTATTAATCTAGATAGACTTCGTTGAAAGAAGTCAGGATGGATTTTGGAATGGAACAGACAAACAATTGTGGGTTATCCAATTACATCCATTATTGTCAGTTAACCTATAACTGGTGAAGCATTACCACGCGTTGGGCCTTGACCAGAAAACACAGGATCATGTTCCAACATCCAAGATGCCAAGCAACAACAACATACACAAAAGGCAAATATCAAAATATACCTGGTAACGCCATTTTACTAGAGCATTATCATAAGCACAAGAGTAAAATAATTTACAATTTAAACCAAATTTAAGTTGCTTTTCTAATTATAGGTTAGAGATCTAAATAAAATCATAAATGGACACATTAACTTAAAATTTCAAACTTGATTGAGTTAACAAAACCTCTAAAAATTAATGCATAAAAATTTTCTCATGTTGGATGATTGGATCACCTCAAGCCTAAGAAGAACATCCCTATTCTGAAGGATCCTCCTATCCCACTCAGCTATTGCACAAGCCTGCTTTCGAAATTTCCCAGTCCGTTCTTGTAGCTCAGAGTTCCACTCTTTGATAATCTGAAAATTAAATAAATATAGAAGTAATGGAGGAATGACAGAAAAATTATAACCAACCAAAAGAAAGAACCAGGAAATCTAAAAAATGTGAAAGAGAGACAAATTGTGATGAATGACAGGCCACAATTTTTCAAAAGAAAAGGACATGATTCAGATACATATTCTTCCACAGAAGTACAGTTCCCCTACGCCCATCAACAAAAGCATAGTTCCCATACAATCATCACGAGGCATAGGCACAAAGGGGTTGTCTTTGAAACAGTTAGAGCAAGAAATATCTTTAAGCTCATTAAGAACAAGATAGATGGATTTTAAGCTCAATAAGAAATACCTCCTCAGCAGTTTTTCCAGTGATCTCAGACGGTAATTTTGGTGCAGGAGATACCGTTGCACTGACAGTTGAAGGCACAGTTCTACAGAAAAAGAAAAAGAAAGCAGAAAAGAAGATATTAAATCCATAATTACGAATCATATTACTTGGGCATTTTCAGGAAAAGATGGAAATTCTCATTGGACTTTTAACACTAGTTTGTTTTCTGAGTTATGACATAAAAAGTCAAAAGAACATTTAAAGGTTAAACTAAAACTAAAAAAAAAATCAAGAGAATAAATAGGGCCTGGGAAGATGTTACAAATGTCAGATTATAACCTAGAAATGAAAATTATATTACTGGGCATTTTCAGGACAGAAAATGAAAACCCTCATCAGATTTTAAATGCAAGGTTGTTTTTTATTTAAAGGTCATGAGAAATTTAAAATACTATATTACAAACAAATAAAGTAGAATTTGCAGCATAAAATAGGAAGATACCATAAAAAAGGCCATCACCCAATGTTGGTCCATTGGTCCCAGCTATTTGGAGATTTGGGAGGAGTGGACTGGATAAGGATCTAATCATTTTTAGCACAAAGTGGCCACTCTCAGACTAGAACCAACATCTCACACCTGTCAACCTGAGAATTTACCATTACACCAAGCAATGGCCCCTACAAAGATACCATAACTAAAGCATAATTAAACTGTTACTAGTTACTACAACCTAAAATTCATACTTAGGGGGTCTGTATAGTTGTCAAGGGTCACCTAAAATTCTTACTAAACCCATGACTAGACAGTTTTCATGGGTCGCCTCGCCCAATGCCAGATGTTTTTCCTTTAGGCACTCACCCAGATAATTAGGTGCATGCCTAGGCAACTAGGTGGGCACTTAGATTGCCTATTCAGATTGTTGGCCCACACATATTATAATCATTTTCTATTGGTTACTTTTATCTTACTAGAAAACACCCCATTACATGTTATATTTTTTATTATGAGAATTATAATAAAACAAAACTATGAAAGTTTCTAGTCTTTGTCTAGGGTTTGAGCTCTGAACCAATTAGAGAAAAGAAAAATAAGAAGTCTCTCTTCTTAAACAGTCCAAGTTGTCCTATTACTCCTGTATTTTATTTTCTTATTTTATTTAGGAATATTTTTGGGAATGAAACAGGGGCTCCTTCTTAAACAGGGGCTGCACCCCATCTTTCTAAAATTTTTTCTGTATTTTTTGCATTCTCTTTTGAACGAAATAGGGGCTCTGTCCCCTTATTTTTCTCTCTTATTTTCGCTGCATTCCTCCATTTTTCACTCCTCCTCTCGGCTATGGATAGTAATTAGTTGCTTCTTATTTGCTATATTGAATTGTTAGTTAAATATTGAAATTAATATATTTAAGTGATGAATATACGATGGCAGTTTATGTTTTTACATGAAATGTACACTTACCTGAAAGATTTTCTTGCTGATAGTTAATCTAAAGGTTTGTGGATTGGTATACAAAACTAATAAACCAGCTTAAGAGGGGTAGGGATCTATAGATTTTAAATTTTCAATTTCCACCACCTAGGCGCCTAGGCACCTGGGTGCCCCGTAGTTGCCTAGGCTCACCTAGGTGCCTTGACAACTATGGGGGTCTGCTAATGGCAGACTGAATGGCTTATTGCTTTGTCTTTTAGTGAATAAGCCATTCAGTGGGTGGTAGGCTCCTTCATGACTGAAACACCCTCACATGCCATTCATCCATAGGAGTGCACTCCCTACTTAATAAATGTTCGTTAAAAACAAAGAAGTAAGCTACTAAGTTCAGCTAAATCAACCATTATCAAAAGGCCGACAATCTTGTTAGCATATATTTTGTAATATCAAAATCATGAATATAGGATAATCTTTACTTATATAGCAGGAAATCTAAGAAATCATCAGGAGACTTAAGAATCATCATAGATTGCACTGGAGAGAAAAATTTAAATCATAACCAGGGCAAGGTGCACGGACCCACTACTGGTAGTTACAGCAACAGTAGATGATGTCTGAGCTGCACTGCTGCTGGTACCAGAAAAACTGAATTTTGGTGCCGAGTCAGTTGAGGCAGCTGTAGAACTTGAAGCAGCAACACCTATAAAAATAAGTTCCATGATTACAATAAAATGAGAACTACATTAAAGAAACATCCACTAGCCAATACCTACTAGAGGAGGAGGATCAAATATTGGTAGGACAAACCCACTATAAACAGATGAACATAGAAAGAGAGAGAATCAAGAGAAACAGAGAGATGTTATAGTGATAAGATTAAACTAATCTAAACAAGTTAATCTAAATGGGCATCACTGAGGTCCCAGAAAAGCTATAAATTGATCAATTAAAAATGAAGGTAGGATGACAGTCTTTCTTGAATAAAGAAAGGTGGCAATGGGGTGGTTAATCAGATAGGCCACATAACCATTAACAGAGACATGTATAGACTATATTGGGATAGGATGGGTCTGATTCTGATTTGATAAAACATGACCTTTCCGGGTTTGATTTCAGCTGTGTTACATGAACTCTTTGAAACTAATAAACAAATCATGTTACAACAAGCATATAGATTGATCAACCTTTGCCATGTCTGTAACATGAAAGTAAAACATCTCAAATACTTACTATAAAATCTAGGTAAGAATTATAAAATTTTTAATGGTAACAATCAAAGGCATTGGATTAATAGTATGAGAAAAAATACAAAATAACAAATGTACAAGAACGATATCAATATAAAAAGTGTGAACCCATCCCAAAGTTGCACAAGGTAAAGAACTTTTTCACAACTCATAAAGACAAAAAGATAAAGGTCGTAAAACAAAAAGAAACAAAATATAAGATGTATGATATAGACATCAATAAAAAAGTGTGAAACCATCCCAAAGCTGTACAAGGAAGAACTTATTCACAGTTCATAAAGACAAAAAGATAAAAGAAACAACAAGAGCTTAACATCTCCCTTGCATGCTAACATGGGAGAGCCAAACACACCTCACAACATTTTCATTGGTAAAGAATCCGCCAAATTACCAGCCAGTCTTGGCATACATGAGAAAGGTGTTCACAAAGTGAATACCAGGGTCCAGGATTCCTCTAATGGTATGGACTAACCTCCACAAGAATCCGCCAAATTACCAGCCAGTCTTGGCATACATGAGAAAGGTGTTCACAAAGTGAATAGCAGGGTCCAGGATTCCTCAAATGGTATGGACTAACCTCCACAAGAAACACCTCCTCCCCAAAGCCCACCCAGCCACTTCTGTAGTATGACCTTCCTTCAGCAGCCCATCCAACCATCAGTTCAAATTGATGGGCAATTTGTAAATGATAAGAGAAATAGTCCTTAAAAATTCTTCTGTTGTATTCTTATATTATTGATAAGACTGAGCAACAAAATCTCTAGGAAAAAGCCAAACTTCCCAAAGGAACCGGTATTACATGTCATGAGTTCACTTCTAAATGTTATTATGTTTAGCTAGAACATCTGCTAAATAGTTTCCTTTTTCCTAGAATCAATTGAAACTGAACTCCGAGTTCCCACACTAGTTTCATAATCTAAGTGTGTCTGTGCTTCCATGGTCCAAGACTGTTATTTAACAAACTGCCCATAATAATGCAAGTCTCTCCCTCCACCAAGATGGTTCTGAGGTTCAGTGACTTACCAAGCTTTAGTCCATGCCCCATGGTGTACTGCATACAATTCAGCATTCAAGGAATTGCCAATTTGCCATTACCTATGGGGCCTGAATACAATGCCATTTTCATTCCGTTCCTTCCCTAAACACCCCACCAATGCCTGATCTTCCAGGATTCCCTACACTGCTAATGTCGTTCATCCGTTCATTCCAATAAAATATCTTCTTAAAAGGCAATTGAAGTTATAAAATCATTGTTTTTTATGTGAGAAATAAGGATTTAAGACCCTAACATGGACTTGTTCAGGCTTGCTTCAAGGGGCATGATCGGGGGTCTGGGAGGGAGCCCCCAGCCCAGCCGTTAGGCTCAAAAAAAAAAGGCAAAAAGCACAGAATTTTAAAAAGGTGCACACCTGGGCTGAGGCACAAGGCGCATCAGGCGCACGCAGGTGCGCCTAGGACCTGGGCAAGGTACATACCCTAAAATGCGCCTTGCCTGTGTGCCTAGGCGCGCCTTTAAATCACTGTTCTGAACCATGAGTGAAAAAAATCAATTTTGAGATAGAGGAGAGAGAGAGAGAGAGAGAGGAAAAGTTAATAAACAAGATTAGACACTTGCCTATTAATAGCTTCAAAAATCACATGCAAGTAACTTGAAAACAAACTTCTCATTTCAAAACTTCAGTTCTAAAAATTCAATTGACTATTTTTTTTATTCTTTGACCAATGCACACTCCAAAACATTTTTGAAGGTTCTGACTCCTTTGAGTCAAGCTATTAAATTTCAATTCCAAATACTCTCGAGGTGCTGACTCCTAGAGCAACCTAGTTGTGGATTCCTAGGGTATTCTATCATTATTTTCTCCTCTTCTTACTCTACAGCTTTAGGGGCCATTGCTTGGTTTAACAGTAAAATCTCGGGCTGACAAGCATGAGAACACAGGTTCATGTCTGAGAAAAGCCACTTTGTGCAAAAAAGTTTAAAAAAAAAGTGTCAAAAGTTAGGTCCTTATCCAATGCACCTGTCCCAAGATCCCAGATAGCTAGGACCAACATTGGATAATGGCCCTTTTTTGGTATTCTACAGCTCTGTTTCAGATCTGGTTTGGCATTGTTCCTACACATTAGGTCTGCATTTCAGTACTGTGATTCTTGCCCTACATCATTAAGTAGCCATCATCTTGAAAGTGTCACTCCATCTGGTTAATGGGATGGCAAAGGATATGGCTAAGGGGCATAGCAAAATCAGGAATTAAGAGGTGAAAGTTTATTAAGTTGTCAAATGCAATTTTGTAATATAGGGATGAATTGATCTTTGTAATATTTTTTATAACTTATTCTAACTTTTCATTACTTAGTCAATAAAAGTTGAGATGCCAGATAAAATTGACTAGGTTCCTCTTTATTTTGTGGTTCACTTCAAGGTAAAAACACAAGTTACTAATAGATAAGGAGAACAAAACAAGAACTGGAAGAAATTGTGAGGGAGGCAGAGATTAGCTGGAGATAGAAATATAGGTGTAGGTGGCTATGTGATGGAAATGGAAACACTAATTTTTTCCATACACTGGCAAATGGCAGGATGAGGAAAAAATTAGTTTCCAGGTTGGAGTGGAATGGCTCAATTTTAACAAAAGAAAAGGAGATGGCATAAGCTTCCGTAGACAATTTCTAAACCATCTATACAACCCAGAGGGGGTAAGAGAAAAACTAGGTGATTTTGAGTGGAGAGCTGAATCTAAGGAGATAAAGCCCCTAGAACAGATCTTTAAGACCCAAGAGATAAAAGATGCAATTTTTTATATGAAGAGGGATAAAGCACCAGGTACAGATGGTTTTACAATGGCTTTTTATCAAGATTGTTGGATATTATTTAGAATGATCATGTGGTGGTGTTTGCTGAATTTTATGAGAGAGGCAAATTTAACTAAGGTGCCAACATGACGTTTATTGCCTTGAGAATAAAGAATGCCCTTCCATCTTTAATATCTCCAAAGGACTTCATACCTACAAGTTTGGTGGGAAGCATGTATAAAGTGATTTCTAAGGTGTTGGCTTTGAGAATAAAGAATGCCCTTCCATCTTTAATATCTCCAAACTAAGGATCCTTTGTTTCTGAGAGAAAAATAATTGATTAGATCCTTACTGCTAATTGCAAAATAAGAAAAAAAAGGGGGGGGTGGGTGGTTGATTTTCAAACTTGATTTGGAAAAGGCTTATGACATGGTGGATTGAGAATTCCTACTAGAAGTGTTAAGTTGTAGACTTGTAGGGTTTTGGAGAAAGGTTGTGCAAGTGGATAAGGGGCTGCATTGAGACCCGCTTTCCTTGTTCCTGTTCACTTTAGTAGCTGATGTATTGAGTAAAATGACTCTAAAGGCTGGCGTTGATAACATGATTAGAGGTTGGAGAATTGAAAAGAATGCAATGGCGGTACCATGTTAACACATTTGCAGTTTGTGGATGCCCTTATTTTGTTGTTGGAAGGGGATTCAGAAGAACTTCTCAACTTAAATAGATCGGTGACCAAATTTGAAAGAATTTCAAATCTCAAAGTAAACTAGGAAAAGAGTTGTGTGGCAGGAGTTAATGGGTAGAACTACATTAGTTAAGTCCACTTTGGCTAATTTGCTTATCTATTTCCAATCTAACTTCAAGATTCCTAGTAAGGTTGCCATTCAACTAGTGAGGATAATAAGGAATTTCCTATGGGAACTGGGAGATACAAAGAACAGTCGTTTGGTGAAATGGGAGGTGGTATCTAGAAGTAGGAATAATGGGGGGTTAGGTATGGGAAATATTTGGGTAAGGAATTTAACATTGTTCAGAAAATGGATATGGAGATTTCCCTTGGAGAAAGATAAGTTGTAGCACAAAGTGGTTGTAAGCATTCATGGATTGGTATTTTGGCAAACAACAGATGAGATGCTGGCTTCAACCATAATGCTTTTCGATTTTCTCCTTGGAAAGCTATCCATTGTATTTTCCCTTCCCTTCTTCCCTATTTCAAGTATAACGCTTGTGTAGGTAATGAAATGCTTTTCTGGGAAGATGCCTGATAAGCATAGTTTTCAAGGTGCCAAGGCGAGGCTAGGCGACAGGGGGGCACCTTGTCGCCTAGGCGATGGATTTTTTTAAGTAAAACCCTAGATCCTAGGGTAGTTCCCTAGGTTCCATAACCATCTTTCCTTAATAATTTTCATAAGAAAAGTATAAATTTCATGTTTAAGTCTAGAAAATCAACATTTTATGAGAAGAAAAAGAACAAAGTAGAGAAAATTCAAAAAATATAGGGGCTGGACCCCTACTTTTGTTATAGGAAAGAAGAAAAGAAAAGGTGGAAGAAGAAGAAGAAGAAGAAAATGTGTTTTTTAAGTTTTTCCCTTGCTTATAGGTTCAGGTTTTGAAAATTTTGAGGGTTCAATCAAGGATCAAAATTTCGATATGATACGCCCTGTATCGGGTGTATTGTATTGTATCTTTGGGGTCCCGATACCTGTTTACAGGTGTTTCCGGGGACCCATTTTTTAAATAATATATATATATATATTTAAAAATGAAATTGAAAACCAAAGAAATAAAAAAATAGGGGGAGTATCATTATAAGTACCAATACACCTCTGCCAATACACAGAGGTGTACCAATACTGTGAACCATGGGTTCAATACATAATATATATATATATATATATATTTAATCAATACCCCAACAAAATAAGAAAATAATAAAAAGAAATTAGTATATAAACACATAAAATGAATATTCTAGTTTAATAATGTCTATTTTATAATTATAATGTCAAAAAATTAAAAATCTAAAAATATTTTATAACCCAGTGCACAAAACTGCTAGGCGACTGGGCGAGGCAAACCTCCAAGGACGCCTTGTCGCCTAGGCGTCACCTTGACAACTATGTTTTAAAGATAGATTCTCATCTCCTTTTTCCCTTTCTTTAAATAAAGGAAAGTAATCTCTTCTATCTGTGACAATGGAAACTTCTATCTGTGACAAAGGAAAGTAATCTCTTGAGATTTGGGTCTGACCATCTGAGGAGAAGTTTAAAGGAGTCAAAAATGGGGCTGGTAGATGAACTTATTTATCTTCTAAGTATGGTATTTTTGGATCAGTCTTGCTCGGATAGTAGAATTTGGCCAGCTTCCTCCTCTGATTATTGCATTTTTCCTTCTTTCTTTCAAATTCCACTTCAGTCTTCTCACTTGGCAGGGTCTTTTCCAAAAAAGGAAATTCGATGCAACCTTATACCCCTTAAAATTAGGGCTTTTCCTAGGAGGTGCTGCTCCAAAAAATCGATACTTTGGATTGCTTCAGAAAAGAAGGCTAAATTGCTGCCTCTTACCCCATGTCTATAGCCTTTACTTGAGTTGTGATGAAACGATCACACATCTATTAATCCCCTTTCCTTTTGTGTCTTTTATTTCAAAGTGGTCTTATTCTCTCTTTGGTTGTAAGTGGACCCATACCTAAAATGTGGTAGCCCTTTTTAACCCAAGTTTCTTTAGGCAACCGAATAAAAAGGGAAGAGTTATGTGGACAGAAACAAGAGAAGCTGTTATTTGGTCAGTTTGGGAAGAAAGAAATCATAGAATTTTTCAATGACTTGAAAATTATGAGGAAACCATTGACTGCATAACTATAATTCATTGGCTGAAATTGATCGAATTCTTCAAAGGTTTCTCCATTGAAGAGGTTGGAATGCAGTGGCTAATTTTACTTCTATAGATAAATAATGTTTTTCAGGAATCCCGATCCCCTTTAGCACAACAAAGGGTGAAGCTGAACTTTGATGGAAGCTCAACAGGTAACCTAAGTCCTAGAGTTGAGGGAGTTTTCAAAGATGGTGAAGGCAACTGCTAGCTTTATTATATTAAGGACCTTTAGGAGCAGGGGACCCATTAAGAGAAGAAGTGCTAGTGATAGTCCTAGAGTCCTACATTTTGGGGGTGCAAGCATTTAGACAATTTGTGAGGGAAATCAACTATTTAGCAAGGGACTAAGGGAGAGAGGGTTTCCTTTAGGTGGATTAGAAGATCAACAAATGGCAAAACAAGGGTTTTCCAGGGAGAATTTGTTCTAATGTGTTAAAATGGATCAGCACCTCTTTTTGGGTGGTAGATAGTTGTAATTTATTACAATCTTCCTTGATGAAAGTAACCGTTAACAATCAGGAAGAAAAAAAAAAAAGAGGACAACGACAACCGATTTTTGTAATTTGTGTTAAAGTGGGGTCAGCACCTCTTTTTGGGTGGTGGATAGTTGTAATTTATTATAATCTTCCTTGATGAAAGTAACCGTTTCCAATCAAAAGAAAAAAAAGACAACCTCAAAGAAAGGGATCCTTACTTAAGAAGTTGATCACAATAATGAAAATTGAGTTCTTGTTAAAATGGAGAGAATTTGTTCTAGGATGTTTTGTAATTTGTGTTCAAACACCTCTTTTTGGGTGATGGAAAGTTGTAATTTACTATAACCTTCCATGATGAAAGTATCCGTTTCCAATCAAAAAAAAGGACAACCTCAAAGAAAAGGATCCTTACTTAAGAAGTTGATCACAGTAATGAAAATTTAATTCAAGATCTAATAACGACTATAAAAAGTATGTGTGTGCTTTGGTTGGGGGAGCAAAAATAGTCTACCTATACAAAGAGTGTTGTCAAGCTTACCAAATACCGGTGCAGCAGTTGATGATTGGAGTTGTGACGATGATGTGGGAGCTGATATCTTAGTTGACAATGAAAAACTTGAGAAAGGACTGGTAGTGCCAGATGTGGCGGTAGTGGTCGTAGCTGCTGATGTTGACGCTGTAGTTACCGATGAAGAACTAGTCCCGAAAACAGGAAATGATGGCGTAGAAGCAGATGAGCCAGAAGCTTGTGAAGAGAACAAAGCAGGAGAAGAAGACGCAGGGGTTGCACTCACTGCTGGAGTTGCAGCACTGGTAGCTGTGACAGTTGAAGAAACAGATTGTGCTGAAGAAGATCCAAAACTTAAAGAAATAGGTTTTGCGGTAGAACTTGCAGCAGAGCTAGCAACGCCAGAGGTAGCACTTCCAAATCCAAACGAAGTTGGGAATGCAGATGATGATGGAGTTCCGAAAGACAAACTTGATGAGGAAGAAGAGGAAGACGCTGAGGTAGAGGAAACGATCGTAGCAGTAGAACTCGCAGAACTTTTAGAAAGAGCTGAGCTACTCGGAAATGAAAATGATGGTGCTGCAGAGGCTGAACTCGAAGAAAACAAGTTGGTAAAAGAAGGAGCGCTTGAAGCTGAAGATGATGACAATGAGGAAGATGAAGCCCCAAATAATGAAGGGGCAGAGAAGGCCGGGGGAGTACTAGCAGCAGAAGTTGAAGCCGAAGAAGCTCCAAACATTTTTGAAGCAGAGAAAGCCGGAGAAGGGGCGGCTGTGGTTGTAGGAGTCGAAGTCGAGGAAGATCCGAACAATGTCGAGGCAGAGAAAGCAGAAGTGCTAGTAGCAGTAGTTGTAGGAGCCGAAGATGATGAATTTCCAAACAAAATCGAACCAGAGACAGCGGGAGTGCTAGTAGAAGTAGTCGTAGAAGCAGAGGATGATGAAGTTCCAAACAATGTCGAACCAGAGAAAGGAGAAGAAGTGGTCGCAGGAGATCCGAATATTGACGGAGTAGAGAACGCCGGGGCGGGACTAGCAGAAGAGGCCGAAGTCGTAGATGTCAAAGACGTCCCAAACAGCGACGAACCAGTACTTGCGGACGATGCAGAACTTGTAGACAATGGAAACGAGAATGAGGGAGCAGACGCAGAAGATGCACCAAAACTAGAGGGAGTTGAAAAATTTGAAGTAGACGAGGACGAAGTAGAACCGGTTGCGAAGGAAAATTTCGGGGCCGAAGAGGACTGGGATCCACCAAAGATACTAGGCGTCGTTGAGGAAGAGGTGGTAGGGTTTGCGGAAGGAGTGGAACCAAACGACGAAGCCCCAAATGAGAAACCACCAGATGAAGCAGCAGAACCGAATAGGGAGGGGGATGCGGAGGAAGAGGTGGTGGCGGCGGCGGCGAAGGGTGACGTTGGGGTGGTAGAAGAGAAGAGAGGAGATGACGAAGAAGATGAAAAGTTGAAGGATAATGGTTGAGATTGGGAAGACGAGGAGGAAGGAGTGGATGAGGGAGTGAAGGAAAAGCCCGACATGTTCCCCGCTTCTGCGACGGTCTGTGGATCGAGGGTTTTGGGAGGGGTTTCTTGTTTCTTCCTTTTTCGCGGCTAAATGCAATTGAAATGCCCTTCCCACTCTCCCAGTTCCGGTTCCCCACTTTCTCCCTTTCCGTCTTGCTATGACCGAACGTTAATATGGACCCGATGATTCGCAGTCGATCAAATGGGAAATTTACTAAAACCTCTCTGTACTTTTTACTCCCACAGTGATGGTTTTTGCAACCAATGCCGTTTCCTGTGTTTTTTTAGAAAACGGTGTAGCATTGGCATAGCCGTTTATTTTTTCATCATTCAACGTTTGTACTTTATTTGTTTGCAAAATCGGAAAAAGTAATAATTACGGGCCTGTTTGGCGTGTTTTTTTGGGAAAGTTATTCTGATAGCTTTTCTAACATGCAAAAGACGCATTGAGCTTTTGCATGCTGAGCAACCCGAAGCATATTTGGGAGATGTACATCTTTCTGTGTCTTTCTGTGCGAAAATAAAAAACGAAAGATGCAAAAAACTTCATTTGAAGCTTCCTGAAATCAGCCCAAAATGGACTTTTCGTATCTTTTCGGTGCTCCGTCTTTTGGCGGTTAGATCTGCTGCGAGCCAAACGGGAATAGATCAAAAATCTATTTTCTTAGCTTGTAAGCAACCGAAAGACCACGCATAAAGACACGCCAAACGGGCCCATGCCTAGGCATCACTAGGTGAAGCTTTAAAAAATAACTTCCCTATACGGTAAGCGTGCACAAAAACTGAAGTCCACTTTTACCATTCTCGATGTTTACACAAGATGACAAGAATAAGAGAGGGGAACTGTTGAGGTGGCGCCTATATAGCAGCGTTTGTTGAATAAATCCCCAAACCAAACACCTCGATACTCTTTTTTCGTAATATGCTTTTTTCTTTTTTTTTCTATTGTAGATGCAATGACAGATGAAAGACAATACTAATTAGAATGATGAAAATACGAACCTCTCCTTGCTTTTAGAAGTCTTGGAGGGCTTGACCGTTTTTGTTGTTTTCGTTTCGAGTTCCAATTGTTGCTCTTCTAGCGGGAACAACACACCGTCAATGCCTTGCATTGAAATCCAACCGTCCGTGTAGATATTAGGACCGAACAAATAGGCAGACCCATCGTCTGGTATTCCCGGATGAGGTGGTAGTACATGATCTGTTCCGGTGCTCCAGGTTCGCTCAGCTGGTCCACTTCGCCAAGGCCTCGTCGTTAGGTGCTAATCCGGTCAATACGTAACCGTCAGAAACCAGTTTCCCCATTTCCGTGGCTAACAATATCATGTTCACAAGAATATTTGCTAACTCGTATCCACTGTAATGTAGGAAGTTTGGATGGCGTCCTTCACCTGGCTCTCACCGTCAAACCAATGGTGAGGACTACCCTGCCCTAGTGCAGGTACCGGTGCACTACATAGAGCAGAAGCAATGGCCTCGTAGATCGAGAGCGAAGGAGTTGAATTGGGGGGAGCAAGTAGTGCCGCCTTCTTCAACCGATGGGCTCTAGGGTCCACTTTCGGTGCTCCTTCTGGTCGAACGGCTGAGATAGAACTGAGGCTTCGGCGACGTTTGAAATCTTCCTGCACGGATCGTGGAATCAATAACCATTCAATCCCATGGATAACACCATTGGGGCGGACCACAACATCGGGGTGGATAACAGTCACAAGATCAACAACCTTCTTGCCGGAATCCTTACACGTTAAGTGTAGGTGATCGTTGGAAAGCGTCTGATGTCTGACTGACTTAGCTGCAATCTTCAGCCAATCATCTGACGCTATCCGTTTGGGAATAATGTGAAACATCAAAAGAGTCTGAAGAGACTTGAGATTACCATGCTCGAGAAGGAACCACTTGAACTCGGGATTGAGGTCGCTTTCCAAAGCTTCATTTTTGGGAGCGAAAATGGTGATGTTATACTTCCCAATCACTTCTTATAGGTTTGCAAAAGGAGAGCTTTCTAGACCAGCTCGGAGAGTTCGGTGTAATGTGAGTCGAGGAGGGCCACTATGACGGAATGAGAGTTGATTTGGTTCGGAGTTAGACGGGGAAAACTGATTTACACCTAAGTTTTCCGACAATGCAGTGCCGATTGCAGCAAATAAGAGAAGGAACAACAAGTAGAACAACTTGATGCGCCATAGATCTCAGAATCCATGGCGACCTAAGAGGGGAACCAGTTTCAGAGAGTTGAAAATTTGGCACAAAAACCAGAGAGGCTTGAATCTTCGGATGCATGTTTCTACTCCTTTCGTTTTCTTGTCCAAGTCAAGTGGGCATTTTCGACATACGAAGGGTATTTTGGATATTATGTAATATTAAATCAAACATGTGAAAGGAAGATTTAGACAATTGTCAAAAAATAGTAGGGATAATGATGGTCAATTTTTAAACATTAAGGGTACACTTAATCAATTAGCTAAACTATAAGGCTAGTTTAAGAAATTTATACAAGTATGTCTCACATAAAATTCCTACATGTTCACATGTGACCAAGAACAAAAACAAAAAATAATTATTTTTATTTAATAATTAATTATTAATAAAAATAATGATTTATTAGTAAAACAAAAAATATTTGACTTTTTAACTTGAGTAATTTCAATGGGAAAAATAATAGGTGGATCCCACTTAAAATTTCCACCTATTCACATCAAACCAAGAATAAAACCAAAATAATTATTTTTTAATAATTAATTACCAATAAACTATTAATAAAAACTAGTACTATTATTTATATCTTATTATTAATAAAAAATTATATATTATAAATATAAAAACCAATGAATTGAACTGGTCAAATACATTTATATTTATTATTAATGATTTATTATTTTATTAATAATTAATATTAATATTTGTTATTAATAAATATATTTATATTTATTAGTAAAAATTTATTAATGATTGATTATTAAATAAAAATATATGTTTTCCACATGTGAATATGTGGAGATTTTCTATGGGACCTAATGTAATTTTTCAAATAAATCTTTTGACTTGAACAATGCCACATTAGCGGGGCTTATTAATTTATTATTTGTCTAACATAAATCGTAAGTAGTATCTCTAGCAATGTCAGTTTTTGCCTAAAAATGGCATTCTCACCATGGTTTGAGGACGAAAGTGGCCTATTTGAAACTTTTTGGCGTAGCCTTTTCACAAAGTTCGAGGGTTGTCAATGCCAAAAAATCCTATAGAAAATACACAAATGATCAAATATCCTTTAACATTCAAAACATTATTAAATTCAACACATCATACATGCCTTACAAAAAATAAGGGAAAATATATGATATCATCAAAAAGGCTTTGACCAATTAAAATTCCAATGAATTTTGATGAAAATCCACCTGATTGGTTATCGTTTTTATGATGTTGGTTGATTGGGTTGTCAATGCTAAAAAATCCTAAAGAAAATACACAAATTATCAAATATCCTTTAATATTCAAAACATTATTAAATTCAACACATCATATATAAGTTTACATGCCTTACAAACAATAAGGGAAAATATATGATGTCATCAAAAAGGCTTTGACCAATTAAAATCCCCATGAATTTTGATGAAAACCCATCTGATTGGTTATCATTTTTATGATCTTGGTTGATTGGGTTATAAGTTTTCATGCATGGTGTCTTCCAAACATAATAGAACCTATAATTTAATTATAACCACTATAGGTGTTTTAGTAAATACAATGTATAGGTTGGGTTTAGCCTAACACCATTCCCTACTTGTACCCATGCGGGTTTTAAAAACCTAAAATCCATAGACAACCTTTTTTAACAAAAAAAAAGGGCGGGTACCCATCGAAGGATTGTCATCCTTCGTTTTGAGGATAGTGGATATTGTTGGTTTTATGTATTTCAATGATAAAAAAGCTCATATAGAGCACTAACATTGTGGAAACATAAAATGTACAGTTGCAAAAAGTGACTCTTTGCTTGAACTCAAAGACTTGAAGAAACAAATGTATGCACAAAGGAGTAGCCTAATCAAATGATAGATTGAATGATCTCTAAGCTAGGAAAGCAAGAAGAAATGCTACCATGAATAAGGATAAGAAAAAGAAGACATCAAGCTCCAATTGTTCCAATTTTTTTTTTCTTTTTATGACTTGATGTAATCAGTTGCAATATGCACTACTTGGGTTTTACTTAGACCTACAATGGTTATACCAATTTTTAGAAATCAATAGTTAAAGCTTGAAAAGGTTCTTAAACTCTTCCCAAATTCAAGATTGGTCTTAATTGTAAACATTCTAAGTTTGGAAGCATAGCTACTAAAGTTTTATAAGGTTGGATGTTGTCAATAAATGACTATCTAATAAGCAATAGTTGACTACTACCATTGACAATAGTGTAGTGTTTAGCGAGGTAAAGTAGTATATAATTAACCTTTAACAACCAACTACTTTGCAAAAAATCTATCTCACACGATTACTAATAGAGGATGATTTGGCCCAACCCCATGGACCAAGAACATGTGCGCATGACCTGGCTTGGTGGACAGTCCAGCCTAGCAGCATGATCTCGACTCGATGGGAAGGAAGCGCCAAGTCAAAGATTGACAACTCACCGAGGACTAACACCTCGGTGAGTCCGACTCCCGCCTAGCTCGGAGAGCTCGAGCTCTCCCAAAGGAATCCCAAGCTTTTCCCCGCCTGAAAGGGAGCACCTCAGTGCTTCAAGACAGGGACCGATCTGCCCCAAAGCAGCCCAGTATGTGGTAGCTTGGCAAGTTGCATGAAGGAGGGCAGGAGGATTTCCTGCCCAACCACCATACCCAACAAATCTGGTGACAGCAGCCATGTCCCTCGTCAGGCAGCGTCGCGCCTGCCACCTTTAGAAGGTGTCTTACACCTGGCAGGCACGTACCCTGCGGTGACGGCCCCGCGCGTACCACCTCAGCTCTGCCAGTAACGGCTGCGGCAGGTTGACAGTGGCGGTTATACCCGCCCTGTCAGAAGCCAAGGGGCCAGGGGCAACCGATTTCTGCTATAAGGAGTTTAGTATCAAGGAGAACAGGTATGATCTGGATTATCTTCATCCTCAATACTCGCGCTATCTGCACTCTTAGCCTTCATCTTCTCCTTGCTTCTCCTACCGAGTACTAACTTAATCATCGGAGTGTTCCCGCCGGGTAACTCCCTCCGGGATTCTTCTTCTTCTCAGGTATCTTCCAGGAGCCACGTGAGTGCCAGGTAGGAGTGACCGGATCGCGCTACTTCATTTGGCGCCGTTTGTGGGAAACGCTTCGAAAAGCCTTTCTCTAAACCTTCACAGCTCTCTCTCCTTCAAAAACTCAACACTCATGGCATCCTCAAGCAACACCGGACGAAGCATGGAGATGGATGACTCCAAGGAACAACCCCAACTTCCTACTGTCTGCATCAGACAGTTCACCGTCCCCCTCTCGGCGGACGGGATCCCTAGCCTGAACGTGCCTCTTACAGGGGCACCTGCCATTGCTCCACTCCCTACTACAGTCGGACCAACCTTCATCGAACCCTCACTTGTGCCCCCAGCGGCCAGCCCGAACCAACTGGAAGACTTGATGTGGTGCATGCGGGCCATGTAGGCTCAAATGCAAAAGTTCAAACAGTTACAGCTCTATCAGCAACAGCTGCTACACCAGGTCTCCCAATACTAGTATCAGCAGCAATTTTCCCAGCTGCCTCAACCTTAGCTTCAATAATCGCAGCTCCCTCCTCGGCACCCAGCCTCACAGCGAGCTAGGTCTCACCGTCTGGAGGAGCACCTTTCTCGCCAAGGAGAGGCCCCCAGAACCCTCCTAGGAGCCAGGCCTCATCCCGCGGCGGACAAGAAAGACTGGCCACTCCGATCTAACTGTGGGCGGTCAGGTCGGGAGGACCTCAACTTTCTAGGTCCACGTCGCCTCAGCCCTCCAAGCCCGATACCCCATTCTTAGAGAACCGGTTCGAGATTCTGGTCGCAGGCTCTAAGCAGGATCCCTCTGTCCGTAGTCATCACCAGCGGCCCGAGCTACTTCCTGCACACACCATCCCGGACAGCACAGAGGTGAGCAGTACAAACGGCGAGCCCGCCAAGAAGCAGAGACACCGCCGCCGAGCTCGCCGGTCTTCCACCCATGACCTGCCCGAGCTCGAAGGCAAAGAAGAAGTAAGCTCGAGCAAAGTCAAGGCTCCCATCCTTTCAGTTCAATCCCCCTATCTCCCGAGCTCCTGGCAGTCCCAATGCCAAAAGATTTCAAGCTCCCCCCTCTTGACAAGTACAACGGGTCGTTCGACTCGAATGATCACGTAGATGCCTTCCAATCGCAGATGCACCTAACGAGAGCCAGCGAGTCGTGCATGTGCGTGGCCTTCTCCACCACTTTCAGAGGAGCAGCCCGCACATGGTACCGAAACCTGGCACCCGGATCAATAAGAAGTTGGGCACAGTTCGCGCAAGCCTTCGCATCCCACTTCGTTACCAGCAAGCGATGTCTGCGGACCGAAAAAAACCTCCTCAACATAGTGCAGAGAGAGGGAGAGTCCATCCGGAGCTACATCAAGCGGTTCAACAATGCTTGCATGCAGATACCGCGCCTGGACCCGGTCGTGCACCTCGCAGCGGCCAAGAAAGGCGTGACGCATAAAGAGTGTTAGAGGGGAAATCCCAGTGAGAGAAATAAGAATTTGTACTACAGTTTTCACAGAGATCACGGTCATAGTACCGAAAATTGTAAAAACCTCCGCGACGAACAGTCGCAAAGGCAGCCTCCGGAAGAGAGGCCGGTTCGGGCCACCATCCACATGATAGTGGGAGGCCCGATTTTCACGGGTTGTACTTCAGCAGCAGCTCGGACATCAGTTCGTGAAGCCGCCCGGGAAGAACAGAATCCTTCGAAGCGGCCGAGGACAGAAGAGCCAATTTTCTTCACGGAAGATTATGCGCGAGGGGTCCACTACCCCCACGATGACGCACTCGTGCTAAAGCTGAGAATCAACGACTTCGAGGTCAGGCGCGTACTCGTTGATTCGGGCAGCTCGGCTGACATCCTCTTCAAAGCTGCGTTCGACCAGCTTCAGTTGCTGAGAAGTGACTTGAAGCCCGAGGAGACTCCTTTGGTGGGCTTTAGTGGAGAAGAAGTCCGGCCCCTTGGGAAAATAACAGTACCTATGGAAGTCGGCACATGGCCTCGCGTAGTCAGACTCAGCCATGACTTCTTGGTGGTCGCGACCCCCTCCCCATACAATGCCATAATAGGCCAGCCGATCACCCATGTCCTACGGGCGGTGGTCTCCACCTATTATTTAGCTATGAAGTTCCCAACAGACTTCGTTGTGGGGGTAGCGCGGGGTGACCAGCTCGAGTCCCGCAAGTGCTATGTCGCCGCCCTGAAGGGAAAGACCAAGGTGGCCGACGACCTCGAACTGGAGCGGCCTGCGGAGCAAGGTGAAGAACAAGCCGCGCCCACGGAAGAAACAGTCGCAATCCCGACCTCAGCAGCAGACCCATCTCGGATGCTTTAGATCGGTGCTTCCGTCCAGGAACCTCTTCGATCCGAACTGGTAAGCTTCTTACTTCAAAATTTAGATATTTTTGCATGGTCCACGGCAGAGATGCCCGGTATAGACCCCGACCTTATAACTCACAAGCTGAACACTGATCCTGTAGTTAGGCCCGTTAGACAGAAGAAACGCAACCTAGCCCCGGAGCGGTGGAAGGCGGTCGATGAGGAGGTCAAGAAGCTCCTCGCAGCTGACTTCATAAGAGAAGTCCACTACCCTGGCTGGGTAGCCAACCCCGTCCTGGTAAAGAAGACCAACGGCAAGTGGCGCATGTGCGTCGACTACACCGACCTAAACCGGTCTTGCCCAAAAGATTGCTTCCCGCTCCCCATAATTGACTGGTTGGTGGACACAACCGCGGGGCACGAGTTGCTAAGTTTCTTGGACACCTATTCGGGCTATAGCCAAATCAAGATGGACCCGGCGGACGAAGAAAAGACTGTCTTCATCATGGAGTTCGGTATATACTGTTACAAGGTTATGCCCTTCGAGTTGAAAAACGCAGGGGAAACCTTTCAAAGACTTGTAAATAAGTTGTTTGTGCCATTAATTGGCAAAAAAGTAGAATGCTATGTAGACGACATGGTTGTCAAAACTCAATTTTCACATGAATTAATACAAGACTTGAAGTCTGTTTTTGAAATTTTGCGTAAGTTTAATATGAGATTGAACCCAAACAAATGTGTATTCGGTGTGACCTCGGACAAGTTCCCAGGATACATCGTTAACCGGCGCGACATTGAAGCCAACCCGGATAAGGTTAAGGCCATCTTAGACATGAGACCACCCCGGAAGTTGAAGGAGGTTCAGATGTTGAATGGCCGCATAGCCGCCCTGATCCGCTTCATGTCCAAATCGGCGGACCGCTGTTTGCCGTTCTTTAAGGCAATCAAGAGCAAAGGGTTCGAATGAACCCAAGACTGTCAGCTCGTGTTCGACGAGCTCAAGAAATACCTTGCTAGTGTGTCGATCTTAACCCGGCCCGAGGAGGGCAATGTTTTAGAACTGTACCTCCCGGCAAGCGACGAAGTGGTCAGTTCGGAACTAATAAAAGAGGTGGATCGGGTTCAACGACTCATCTATTATGTTAGTAAAGTATTCCAGGGAGCAGAGACGAGATACCCAGAGATAAAAAAGCTAGCATACGCGCTGGTAATTGCAGCTCGGAAGCTTCGCCCTTACTTCCAGGCTCACACTGTTATCGTTCTCACCGACAAACCTCTGAGGCAAGTCTTACTTAAGCCCGAGGTCTCTGGTTGGTTGACGAAGTGGGCCGTTGAGCTCAGCGAGTGCGACCTCCAGTACAAGCCGCGAATTGCCATCAAGGCCCAAGCCTTAGCAGATTTCATCGCCGAATGCACATTTAGCTCCGAAGTCCCCAGGCCGGTTGAGCACGAGGCTCCCAGCTCGGGTGAGCCCGAAGCTCCCAGGCCAGTCGAGTTCGAGCCCTGTTAGGTAGCAGTCAGCGTGGCATCTCTCTTAGTTCGGCCAAGTACGAGTTAGAATGAGGAGCCCTGGATCCTTCACATAGATGGCTCCTCGAACCAACAAGGCATCGGAGCTGGAATAGTTCTGCACGGCCTAAGTTGCACGAAACTGGAATACGCGCTATGCTTCCAGTTCGCGGCATATAAAAATGAAGCGGAGTATGAGGCGTTGATAGCTGGACTAGCTCTAACCAGAGAAGTAAAAGCCAAGCACATCGTTATCTGCAACAACTCCCAGCTCGTGGTCAACCAGGTCACCGGCGAGTACGAAGCTCGCGAGCCAACCATAATCGCCTACTTAGCCAAAGTCAGAGAGGCCCTGCTCAACTTCTAGTCACACTTTATCAGGCAAATCTCAAGGTCGGAGAACGTTGAGGCCGATGCCCTGTCCAGATTAGCCAGCGCCAGCGACATCACCATGAGAACCGTATACATAGAGGACTTGCCTCGGCCTAGCATTCTCGGGGGGGCAGAGGAGGTCACTCCCGTCGTTCAAGCAGAGCCGAGCTGGATTAACCCGCTCGCGAGTTTCCTGCTACACGGGACCCTCCCTGCAGATCGCAATGCAGCCAGAAGGGTGCAGCGCCAGGCAGCCAAATACGTCATGATAGACGAACGGCTATACTGGAGATCCTACATGCTCCCCTACCTCCATTGCTTGTGACCTACCGAAGCCGAGCTCGTACTCCGCGACACTCATGAGGGATTGTGCGACGGGCACTTGGGGAGCAGGGCCCTTGCCCAGAAAGCACTTCGATAGGGGTATTATTGGCCAACAAGGAAGGCAGATGTTATTGATCTTGTTAGAAAATGTGACAAATGCCAGAGACATGCCAATGTTCACCACCAACCCGCAGCCGACCTCAAGTATCTTACCAGCCCGTGGCCCTTTGCACAGTGGGGCATCGATCAACTCGGGCCATTCTCGCCAGCAAAAGGCGGGAGGAAGTTCTTAGTAGTAGTAGTTGACTACTTCACCAAGTGGGTGGAAACTGAACCCCTTGTAACGATCACAGCCCGGAATGTCCATAACTTCCTTTGGAAAAACATCGTGTGCCGCTTCGGATTACCTCGGGTATTGATTTCTGACAACGGCAAGCAGTTCGAGGACATCAAATTCCAAGACTGGTTCCAAGACATGGGAACCCGACAGAATTTTACTTCAGTCACACACCCTCAAGCAAACGGTCAGGCAGAAGTCACAAACAGAGCCATCCTCCGCGGACTAAAGGCACGACTAGACCGAGCTAAAAGATTGTGGGCAGATGAACTACCCAGTGTTCTATGGGCCTACCGGACCACGGAGAAGACCGCCATAGGAGAAACACCCTTCAATCTCACCTACGGCACCGAAGTAGTAATTCCCGCAGAGATTGAAGTACCTACGCTGCGACTAGAAGCATACAATGATCAGACAAACGAATATGAGCTACGTACCTACCTCGATCTACTCGACGAAGTAAGGGACCTCGCATACATCAGGACCGCAACCTACCACCAGAGAGTAGCTCGGTACTATAACACCAGGGTTAAGAAGCGGAACCTCCGCGTTGGTGACCTGGTCCTTCGTAAAGTTATGGTACCTGAGCCCGGCGCTGGCAACCTCGGGTTCACCTGGGAAGGTCCTTACCGAGTGAAACAAGTGCTCGGGGAAGGAAAGTACGAGCTCGAGACTCTCGAAGGGAAACAAGTACCTCGGGCATGGAATATTGTCAACTTAAGACAATACTATCTGTAAGAACTCAGTAGACCACGAGCCACTCCCAAAGCCTAAGGGCCAGAATACCGAGCTAACATGACCTCGACACAACAGGACCTAGTCGCATCTATGGCATGGGCAGACTTCGAGAGTGGGCCACGAGCCACTCCTCCAGCCTAAGGGCTAAAACGCTGAGCTAACGACAAGACCTCGGCAGCATACAAGACTTAGTCGCCTCATCAGAATGAACTAAGTACTTGCAACGCCCAAGGTGCAGGCGGTTCGGGCGTGAACCTTGTAACGAATAGCCCGCCCTGGCATGCAAAAAGTTGAACCCGTTAAGGACAACTGATGTCAACTTAACCCGAGTGCAGACAGGTCGGGCATGTACCATACTATGTCACTCACCTCGGTGTGCCCTATCGCGTCACCCCTGCTAAACATTAAGAGGCAGTTCGGGCTGATGGCCATTGAGGAACACCCACTTCGAGAATTTAACTCGATAGGATAACAACTTGGAGTGAGACAACCATTTCGGCAAAACACAAATTGCACAAGCACTTGGCAAAAAATATTCCTTCATTACATTACTTAAATATGTGTAGTACAAAAGAGAAGGGGATCGAACTCGCAGGCCCAAAATACAAGGAGCGCCTGATTATTTGGGAGGCTCGTCTGCCTTACTCGGGGTTTCTTCTCCCCGTTGCCGCCATCATCTTCAGAGTCTGGATCATCCGCGGCCTGACGTGCCATGTCATCTGTGATATTGAAAGAAGTGAAGGCGCTTATATCCAGGTTGGGGTAGGCACGCCTTATCCACCATCGGTCGAGCTTGAACCCCCTACGGTAGGCCTTTGACATTACATTGTCGAACCTCGAAGACTTGACGTAATCGATGACAGACTGAACCTTGGTCTGTTCCAGAGCGTCGTGAAAGATCTTCGTCTTCTCCTCGATATCAGCCTTTGAGAGACTCCATCTCGCGCTCTAAGGCCTCCTTGGTTTCCCTGAGGACCTGCATCTCGAGCTGCGAAGCCTTCTGGGCCATTTTGAGGCTTTCCACCTCGAGCTTTAGGGCTTCCTTACCAACACGGAGCCCGTTCACCTCAGCCTTCAGTCTGTCTCATTCACGGGCCAGCTCCTCCCTCTCTAGCGCCAAGGCGTCATTCAGGCTCCTCTGAGCCTTCTCTTGTGCTGCCTTCAGCTCGGCATGAGCCACGCGAGATGACTCCTCGGTAGCCAAAGCGCACCTTAGGTGTCTGTCAGATTGTAGAGTCAAGGCGTGAACGACAGTGTTCGCCTGACAGAAGGAGACTAGTCAGCAAAAAAAAAGAAAGAAAGGAAGAAAGAGAAAAGAAAGAGGGGGGGATAGAGTGTTGGCCCACAAAACGTGAACTTACCACCATGATGTGGGTTGCAGCACGGCCCCCGAGCTGACCTGCGGAGAGTTCGGCCAACTCACGACTTCTGCATTGATGACGCCCCTCTTACTTCGGTCGGGGCTGACCTCGGGATCCAAGATGGACTCCTCCTCTCCGGTCCCCGAATTGGACGCTGCCGCATCTGCAGCATGGTGAGCCGACTCTTCGGTGGCCTCAGCAGCCGCCCCAGCAGAGCTCGGAGCCTCAGCGGCAGCCCCGGCTGGCTCGTTCACCAACCCCTTTGCAGCCTCAGGCTTTTGGGGCAGAAAATCATCCTCCATATCTTTCACTAGAGGGGCATTGTTGAGCTCGGTCTCAGGGGTAGGAGCCCAGGAGTGATCGGGTTCGGGGGAGGGAGCCCTTGGTGACCCCACACGATCCTTTTTGGTGGCCTTCTTGGCAGTCCGCTTCTTCCTCCTCTTCATTTGGTTGAGGAGCCTGGTGACTGTGATTCTCTCTTCCTCATCCATGGAGCCTACAACAAAGTTGGCATCAGTAAATCCAAAGACAACAAGCGGGTAAAAGCAAAGCGCCAAAAGATAGAAATAAACCTACCCAGGCTCAAACCGGCCTGAACGAGCTTCTCTTCGGTGATGTATTCCCGATGGTTGAGCTCAGCCTGAGCCCATGAATGGAAGGTCTCCCACGTCTGCTGGTTGAGGGCGATGCTGGTAGCCTGAGTAGCCACCCTCCAGCTGGTGAGGAAGGGCCACCCTGTGCTGGGCTGAACCACGAAGTAGTCTCGCTTCCAAGTCGGGACCTTGCTCGGGAACTTATGTAGTAGCTTAAAGCCTGGGCGATGAGACAAGTAGTAGACCTGCCCGTGCTCGGGGGGAGCGCTAGAGGCACTCTTTTTTATCAATAGTATGGAGCAGAGTATGTCCGCATCCAAGGATAACTGCTTTTCGTGGCACAGGGAAATGGTTCCCACCAAATTCCAAATAGAATTGGGGTGGAGCTGATCCAGCGTGATACTGAAACGCCCCAACACCTCGAGAATAAGGGGGTGAAGAGGGGGGCAAAGTCCACCGATGAGCTGTTCTCTGAAGATCACGACCTCGTTCGGACCGTGCTCCCAAGGGAAATTGCCGGTGGGAATACTGTAGGAGTATTCAGAAGGGAGGTTGAACTGTTGGACGAGGTCTTGAAGCCTCTTCGGCGTCAGGGTAGAGGGACCGAACTGATTTGGCACCCGACCTCGATGAAAGGTGGACGCCAACTTACCCGAGGCTCCCTGTGCCTCGCGGGAAGGTCGAGCCAGGGAAGGGTCACCATGACCCGAGGTGCCCGCCTCGAGCTCATCCGGAAAGCTACTCTCGCTAGACATAAGGGAGAACGGGTTGAGAAAAGAAGTAAGGGAAAAGAAAGAAGGAAAGACTCAGGGACTCACCGGAAATAGGCAAAACCGAGCTGAAAGACCCGAGTTGGAGACCTTAGACGCGAGCTCTAGGCGAAAAATGCTTAGCAGCGAAGAGAATGCCAGAACCCCGCTATTTATAGACACGGGGCCCGGTGACCAACGGTCAAGATTGGATCAATCCAACGGACCTCAAAGAAACCGGTTGCGGGACTCTCAATGCGAATTTGATTTAGCGTGTTTTTTGGCATCCGCACAGCATAAAGTGCCTGACGTCCACGCGTGAGTTGCACGAGACGTGGGTTTTTCCCCAACCGGTTAAACCGTCTAATGTGGCAGTGTGAGTAACCGAGCCAAATCTGCCCGGTGAACCGTGAACTCCCCGCATTGGGGGCCCGTCCCCAACACGAGGAGTGGGGGCAATTGATGGAGGATGATTTGGCCCAACCCCATGGACCAAGAACACGTGCGCATGACCTGGCTTGGTGGACAGTCTAGCCTGGCAGCATGATCTCGACTCGACAGGAAGGAAGCGCCAAGTCAAAGACTGACAACTCACCGAGGACTAACACCTCGGTGAGTCCGACTCCTGCCTAGCTCGAAGAGCCCAGGCTCCCCTAAAGGAATCCCAAGCTTTCCCCTGGCTGAGAGGGAGCACCTCGGTGCTTCAAGGCAAGGACCGATTTGCCCCGAAGCAAGCCGGTTTGTGGTAGCTCGGCAAGCTGCATGAAGGAGAGCAGGAGGATCTCCTGCCCAACCACCGTACTCGACAAACCTGGTGATAGCAGCCATGTCTCTCGTCAGGCAGCGTCGCGCCTGCCACCTTTAGAAGGTGTCTTACACCTGATGATTAATTAATCTCCAATGAATCACATTATTACTTTTAGATTGTTTGAGATACATTAGTTATTTTCTCTATAGGAAAAAGTTTGAAACCTCTTAAAATCATATCCAATACTTTCTAATAAAGGATTGATTAATTTCTAATACTTTTTTGTGAGAATGAGAAAGGACTTAGGCAAAAAATTTGAGATTCAAAAAGGTTTAGCAAGAAATGAGAGGGAACATGAACAAACAAAAGAAGATGTCTATTGAGCTTCCTTCCCTGGAGTTAAAATGAGGGAAAACCCTTTTAAGCTTAAATGTATGAAAAGCCGCATTGAGCCCAAAACATCCATTATGTCTTTTTTCATACTAAGATGTTTTTATTTGTATTGTTGTATCAACCTCTTAAGAAGCATTGTAATTCTTTTTGCTTACATTGTCATATTCTTTTTGGGATTGTAGAAATAGTGGTTTGTTAGTGGTGTGTTATAAGTACACATGTTCACGGGCCGGGTTTCGGGCCTGATTTACACTGTGTCGGGCTCGGGCTTCGAGTCGAGTTCCATTCAAAATTTGGCAAAAGCCAAGCCCGAGCCCGGCCCATGAACAAGTCTAGTTATAAGATATAACACATTGAAAGGTTTGGATAGACCTTGAAAACTATCGGGTGAAGAGTTTGGATAGGATCCATGGAGACTATTCAAAGACGTTGAGTCTTCTAAGTGAGAAGGTGGAGGCATGTTGAGTGGTTTGAATATGACTTGTAAGTTTATCCATTGTAATGTCTTGTTTACACTTACGAAGTCCATCTGGTTGTAGAGTTTCCACTAGCATTATGAAATCCAACTGATTAATGAAAATTCTTAAGTGGCATGCCTAGGGAGAGGATGTAGTTCGAGTTTAGCCAAACCTCTATAAAACTCATGTGTTTTGTGTTTTTCCTTTAATTTATTTCACACACTACCATTCTCATCACAAATCTCTATTTATTATTGATTTCCATAACAACCGATTAGTATTCAATGTTTTGAAAAAGCTATAAGTTGGGGAAGATACGGGTAGAACCCAATTCACTTCCCTCTTAGGTTAGGCTACCCTAGGTCAACAAAGGGTATCAGAGCAGATTATCTAGTTATTAAGCTTGATAGCTAAGAGACAAAGATGAATGGCAGCTAAAGTTTTAAGCCCTTACCTAGAAGGAAGATACACATGGAGGATGAATTGTTCATGAAAGGAGCAAGAAAGCAACCAGGGGGATAAAAAATGAGTGTGCTACAAATGGTATATTAGCAATGAAAGTTCTTCATCATAAGAAGGAGATGATGAAGAGGAGACCAATGTAATATGCTTGAAAACCCAAGAAAAAGTCGACGTTTGTTGGAGAAGACAAATCAAACCCAAGATATGTGGAAATGAAGGATAGTAAGATAAAGTGAGGTCTAGCTAAAACTTTATTAATACTTGGGTGCATTTTAATACGAGTCAGACAATGATAGTTAGACAACTTGGGTGCATTTCTTAGTTGATAAACTTAGGTTAGAAGTACTCAAGAGTCAAAGTTAAGCAAGTCAATGAACTCCTCTTGTATTGATTTATGCAAGTATAATCATTCATTTCATGTAGAAACATAATATCAAAATTAAAAGTAGTTAATTGGTGCCATGAGCATCAATTTTAGTCCCATTTAATAGGGAGTGAAGCTCTAGTCATGGTTCTAAAAAAATATAAGTATATTATAAGTTATAAAGTAAAAATGAACCTTATTTCATAGCTGTGCAATTTAGAATAAAAGGCTAGATAGTGTTACAAGAGGGCTTGAAATTTCAGTAGCATGAATTTCAACATTATAAACTAGACTAGCCTCATCATGGGAGTTATTTATGCTTGAAATAGCTACAAGTAGGGAATTTAACATCTTAGATCCTAGATGAAAACCTACTACACGCCTTAAGATGGTTAAATGCTCAACAGTTGCCTTACATTATTATAAAATCTTTTGTCCCAAGCATATTCTAAAATGATAGCGCAATGTTCAACACTTGCATCAACTTCTTGTTTTTTACTTATGAATGCCCCAATGACAAAATAAGGCTATAAATTCTTATCAACTATTTGCATTATCCTACTTGTTTAAACAAATGAAAAAGGAGAAAGGAGTTGTGGAGAAGATTGAGGAGCAAAATGTTGCAAAACTTCCCATCAAGCTAGCTAGTACCTTCTAAATAACTTGGATTGTGTATAAATAAAAGTCAAAAGTAGTACAATTTATTCTGTATTGGAACCCATATAATACTAGTTGAGTGGCAAGTGCAAGAAAGAGACAATAGTTCTAATGCAAAGAAATGACATTTTAGGATCTTAGGGAAAGCTTAACAACCATCTATTGCTTTGATGGAATGGTGATAAAAGGGCTCATTGTCATTTGGATTTGACTATGATATCAGAAAAAACTTGTAACTACTTAATTGGTATAAAAAAAGTGGTAACAAATTAGGTACCGTTTATTAAAATTAATTTCTTTGGGGGTGATTATTCTAACTAAGCATTTCCGGTTAAGGTTCAAAGTATCGATACGTATTGGGCCATATCAGTCAACATGTATTGTATCGGGAGCTTCCCAATATGCCCCTACATATGGTGTATCGGGGTTTTGACCGATTTAGGGGATTGACAAACCTTAAACCGACCCCTTTGAAACAGATCTGAAAAAAAAAACTAAAAAATAAAAAAAAAGCTATCGATATTGCCCGATACGCCTCTAATGGCGTATCGGGTGTATCAATATTTTGAACCTTGTTTCCGGTATCATGTCTCTACAGCAACCTAGATTTTTTTTTTCTTTTCTATTATAGTGAGGAAAAGATATATAGTCAAATTATATGGAATCCCAACTAGCCTACTAGTGAAGTTTCTAGCTAGTTGTAGTGGAGACTTGGGATTTAATCCCACCTTCACCCGAGTTAGGGGTCTAAGAGGTCAACGAGTAGGAGTGTGGGACAGGATACCACTATTTTGTAGATCATTACCAGAAGAAAAATGTAGTATAAAATGCTTTTAGCACACACTATAAAAGCATGGGAATCCAATCAGACATCCCATGAATCGGAGATCCAAGCTCCTTTGTGTCATGACAAATGGGCCTCACATACACCCTATTCTACGAGACAATGGGACTAAATAACAACTTAATTTGCTTGGATTGAACATTTTTTACTAGTTTTTTTATTCAATTCAGATCAAATCATCAAGGCATGCATTCAAATGTCAATAAGACAAATGGTTCTCATGGCTTAGTTATAATAATTTTATATAGGAAATCTAAAATTGTCATTTTAAAGTGGATACATGAGATAGTGGCATAGGTGTTTTGTAATCAATTCAAGATATGGGATACCCTAACTTCCCTAAGCTAGAGTTGCAGTTTAGGTGGTCTAATTATCATTTTACATTGCTTCGGATCAGGTTTTTGAGCCGGATCCATTCAAATTTTGAGTCTTTGTTAAAAGCCTAACTTGAGTCGTCCAAGTCACACCCCTACCCAAGAGTCAATGAGACCAACTGCCAATGATAAAATAGTTGAGACTGTCATTTGACATCCCTTCAAAATGAGATATATGGGTTTCAAAACTGTAGAGTTGTCAGTTCCATACGTCACAATGGGATTCCCTACAAGTAAAAGCTTTGCACACACCCTGAAAGCATGGGAATCCAATAACACATGGGAAACATCTTCCCATGAATTGGAGATTTGGGGTCTTCCATGGCATGACAAATGGACCTAACATACACCTTAATCTATGAGACTACAGAATTCAATAACAACTAGCTTGGAGCCTTGGACCAAACGGTTTTAATCAGCTTATTACTTTGTTTGATTTAAACAATCAAATGCGTACAAATTTGGGAGTTCGCATCCTCTACGACCGTGGTTGCGGAATACTTCTACAACCTCCAATGAAATTAAATCATGTCTCCAATTTTAAGATTTTGGAAGGTAATGGTAGCAACTCCAAGTTACCGTCTAGACTCCAAAATAACATTTTAATTTTTTTTTTAATATTTCGAGTCCCAATAGTTCATTCCATTTGTTTAAACTCCTCTATTGACTCTTCCGCTCCTCACTCCTCGCCCATCCATCTCTCCACTTTGTCCCCTAGCGACCAGTGACTGACGACATAGGAAAGTGGCATTACAGTTTTGACGATTATTCTACCGGCGACAAAGAATTATGGGGTGACTGGTAAAAAAACCCTATTTAAAAAAAATAAATAAGAGATGCCCTTCTCATTTTTCTATTGTGGTGGAATACAATTAAAACAAAAAATGTTTCAACATAAAAATAAACAAGTAAACATGATTTGTTTCGGCATTGGTTTAAAAAGAAACAAAGTCATTCAATTCATGAATCCTTCTTGTAAATGGATTTCTATAGATTTTCATAAATTACCCAATAGAAGAACCATAACAATTTAGGTTTGTGAATATGAAATCTAATACTCTCTTCAGGTTTCCATATCGCTTGATGCTACATTTTTTTATCATATATAAATGCGTTGCACTTTTTTCTTGTGCATGTTATTTAATTATAAAAGAAACATTTTATGCTTTTTATTACATGGTTATATTTTGAAATGAGTGCCAAAGATTGTATTAGGTTATATAGTGAAGGTGGATATCAAATAGATGGCAGCTACCAAGTAGCTCACAAATTGGAACTTGAAGATGAGTCAAATAATATTTCAGAGTTAAAATGTTGGGGGTGAGCATTATTTAGTTAAAACCGAAAAACTAAACAAAATATTTCGGTTTCATTTTTTTGTTCGATTTTTCAGTTTTTGATTATTTTAGTTTTGTAAAACTTTGGTTTCAGTTTCGATTTTTAGGTTTAGAAATTTGGCTAACCGAAAAACCGAATTAATCGACCTTTATTATTTACAATATACATATTAGCATATAACATATGTATAATATGTAAAAAATATATTATATTGTATTATATTATGTATTAAAATATATCATCTATTATATACATTGCATAATATATGTTTTTAATATATATTATATATTAAAATATACACTATAATATTTATTAAATATATATAGTGTTGAAATTCAATTTTAATAAAAAAATTTGATTTCAGTTCAGTTTTTCATTTATAATTTTGTTTATTCGATTCGACTTTTAATCGAATGAACCATTTGCTCTCGTCTACATTAGATGAATCAAATAAGAGTAAGGAGCTAGCAAGATCCAGAATTGGGAATGTTGTTTGAAACATTAGAAGATGATTGCTCTTTTTTTAATAATTATGTTAAAAGAGTAGGTTTTAATACTTGAAAGAGTAGTTAACATAGAACCAAAAGTGGTGTAATAAGAGATAAAATATTTTGTTGCTCAACAAAACGTTTTCGTATTGAAGATAAATGAACAATTGATGCAAAGTATCATCGGGACAATATGAGAACTGGTTGTAAGGTACATATTATTGTTTCAATCTAAGAAAGTGGTCAATACTCTATCATTAAATTTAAGAAGAACCATAATCATCAAGTTATGACTCCCAGTATGTCACACATGTTAAGGTCACATAGAAGAATAGCAATATCCTAACTTATCCAAGCTAATCTTGCAAATGCATCGGGGATAGGTCCAAAAGCAACTATGGAATACATGGGTAAGTAAGTTGGAGAATTTGAGAATCTTTGGTTCACTCGGGTTGATTATGGTAATTATTTACACATAAAAGAACAAAAGGATATGGAAATGGGAGGTGCGAGAGTTGTTTTAAAAATTTTTGAAAAACTACAAATAGATAATTCATCATCTTTCCACAAGTATCTTTTGGACAGATGCATGGATGGTAGCCGATTACCATTACTTTGGGGATGTTGTTTGCTTTGACACAACTTTTTGAACCAACTGATATGAACGACCATTTGCACCCTTCGTTGGTGTTAATCATCATAGCAAACTGTGATTTTGGGGAGCTACTTTGCTTTATGACGAGACTACTGAGTTTTTTAAATGTGTATTTGAATCTTTTCTAAATGCAATGTTTGGGAAAATGCCAAAGACAATTTTGACAGACCAATGTTCAGTAATAGCAATTGCAATACAATAAGTATTTGTGGGAGTCAACCATTGCCTTTGTATATGGCATATTTATCAGAATGCAATGAAACATCTAGCTCATGTTTTTTGTGGTTTTAAGACTTTTGAGAAAGACTTCTACTCAGTAGAGTGATATATGACTTTGAAGAAGAGGAATAATTTCTTGTAACATTGGATGAAATGCTTCACAAGTATGATTTGACAGAAAATACATGGTTGAAAGGAATTTTTGGGGTGAAAAAAAAGTTGGCATTAGTATATGGAATAAATCATTTTTCTGCTAATATGATAAGTACTCAAAGGAGTGAGAGTTTTAACAGCTCATTGAGAGGTTATTTAAAGTCAAAACTTAATTTATCTCGCTTCTTTATACGTTTTGAAAGGGTGGTTGCGCGCTAGCGACTCTTCTTTTGCGAGACTCCATCCAAATCCGCCACTCGTTGGTTGGTGTTCCATTATGTTCTTTGAGACTATGCCTTCCATTCCATTATTCGTTAAGGATAGACATTAAAAGGAATTAGAGTTAGATTTCAAGATGATTCAAAGCAAACTACGTTTAAGTATGCCGGTGCCAATGTTACAATATGCTGCAAAAATATATACTCCTACACTTTTTAGAGAATTTGAGAATTAGTATTTAAATTCCATGTAATGCCTAATCAAACCCAAAATTGAAGTTCACGAGATGATTACCTATAAGGTAAGCATATATGGCAATCATCATGAATACGTTGTGACATTTTCACAATCAAATGTGTCAATTTCATGTAGTTGCAAAAATTATGAGTTTGTTGGTTTGCTTTGTTTTCATGGGAATTCTCTTGGAAAATCAATTAATGTAATTTGTATCCCAATATTTTATAAAAAGATGGACAAGAGATGCCACAGATGGTAGTGCAATAGATTACCATGGTTATGCAATACAATTTGATCCCAATTGTGGGCATACCCTAAGAGTCACTGAATTGATGAAATATTTATGATATTTATCAAATTAAGTAGCTGAAAATAAGAAAAACATAGTTGTATGCATTGGATGGGTTTAAAAAAAATTATATCGAGGTGGAAAAAATAATGAAATATAAAGTTGTAAATATTATAGAAGTTGTTTTCTCTATTAATATTGATGATTATTTGAATTCGTGTACACAAGTAGGAAATCAACTTGAATATCATCATATGGTTGATTTACAAGATGAAGTGGGCAATGAAGAAGACGAAAGAAATGTTATAGCAACTCATGAGATTAAAAATAAGGTGAAGGGAATTGCAAAGAAGTCAAAGGGTGGAAAAACTAATGGTAGTAGTGGTAGGAAAAAACAACCATTTGAAAAAAGAAAGACAAATTAAAAGAATTTGCAACCCTATCCACCTCCTCCGGCTACTGCAACCATGGAAGTTTAACTCTCATCTCAAACAAATTTGGTATTACATGCAACTATTTTTGTGTAATTTTTTGATATTATTTGATGATCTTGTTTACCTATTGAACATAAATTATACGGTGCTTACACAAATATGCCTATTTTCAATCTTAACCAGTTTGCTCACTTGTATTAATCACATATAGTAAATGCTAACACATCTTAGATGAGATATCTGATTATGACAAAATTGCTACATATAAGTATTAACGCCACATATACTTACTTTGTCCTATTTTGAATAAAATAATGATTTAGTGTAACAAGAATTTTATTATTTTATAGGCTTCAATAGCTTAAAGCACAATTCAAGGGGAGTATAGATGGTATTAATCAAATGAGCCATGTAAGTGACTAATTATCAATATCAACATAACTATAAATTTTAATTATTATTGTTTTATTAGTTATGCTTTCATTTTCTATCATTTATTTTATGATTCTCTTGAAAATGCATTCGAGTACTTTATTGGCACCAATTCCAATTAAGAATGCCAATCATTTTCTCAAAATAAACAATAGAATTATTTCAAGAATTCATTGTATGTTATTTCTTATCTTAATATGAATAAATAAGTTAATGTAGAATTAAGATCATTTTAAGTGTTCATCATATTTTGTTTTTGTTTTGTAATTTTGCTATATTAACTTTTTTTTAATGGTGTTTTCAGGTTATCAATGTAACATTAAAATTATTTTGGTGCTTCTCCCCCCCCCCCCCCAGTCTCTTGGTAGAGAGTTTTCATTTTTCTATGTTCTATTTTGTAATGAAAGCCTTGCAAACCTTTTGGAAATATACATTCAACTAGTTTAAACTATTCTAAACTAGTCATGAGTTTTACAAAACAAATTAATTATATCTTTCTATCATTAATTGTGGATTAGTTTTAAGTTGTTATGAATATAATAGTTTAATGCAAAGTCCTTTGTTTTTGCAATTTTTAGTATGGTTCTACATTGTTATTGGCATAGATGTAAAATGGCTTGGTTGCTATAAAATTGTAAAAAAATGGCATTCCCGATTACTTTGATAGGTGAGATTTGCTCTCACAAGTCTAAAGTCCATATAAATAAAAGTAGAAACACCTAATACATTTAATTGCAACCAAAATGAAATTATGTTTAAACTTTAAATACATTTGTGAGTTTGAGCATTATAACACAGTGAATGCTTTCTTATAATGAGCACAAAACCAAAATTAAACTATTTAGATTTTTAACACAGTGAAGGTTTTCTATGAATTGATTTGTGTGACAAATATAGTCCATCCACTTCTTTCAATACTACCTTGGCAATTGTCTTTATCACAAGGGTTACACCATGAAAAAAAAAATCTACATGGTGGTAAACTTGAACCTGTCCATTGAAAATCAAATAACAAATTAAACAATAACTAATGGTATAAACACAATAAAATCTTGCAAGAAGCTAGTGGTAGTGTTATTATATTAAAACCTTTTGGGTTTGAAAATAATAGAGTTGCAAATGATAAAATAAGAGAGGAAGTTCACTATGTAGTATTTTACCAACGAGGCAAGTGGGATGTGAACAAAGATAGTAGAAATATTATGAGGTCTTAGTTTGATAGAGAATATGTTAATTGAAAGTTGAAAGAGGATTCTTGTTAGAATTTATATAGCTCAGGATTTTGATTGACTAAAAATCTTGTATTTAATTCAATGGTCTTGAATTCCAATTAATATGACTACCAAATAGAATTAAAAAGATCTAGCCAAAATTTCTACCAAAATTTTCTACCGAACCTAAAATTTTTCTACCAAATTTTCTAGTTCTCAATCAAGGCCTTGAATTTAAAAAGGTCTAGCCAACTACATCCGATATTTTAAAATTTAAAACATATATCCTCTGTTTCAATGTAAAATGGATGGAAAAACCTTTTTCAGTCAGACCAAAATATTTTATTTATATTTTTCATCCATTTCACATTAAAAACCTTGTTTTTCTACTATGCTTGCATGATAGCAATTCAGTAGAGAAAATAATTTTCCATATTAAAAAGGGCAAGGATAACAACTGAAATATTTTTAAAAAGGGCAAGCATTTTTCATATTAACAACAAAATGATTTTATAATTTACTTTGAGAAAAAAAAAACTTTATCTCCTTTAAATGAGGCAAAACATGATAAGAGGGGTTAGCGTGATGTGAATAACACGTATTAAGTGAGGCTTAACAAGAACTTCATAATTAATATATTATTTTTGCTTCCTATTTTTTTTAATTAATAAATTATTAAAAATTCTAGATATAAAATTTTTATCTAGTAAATATAATTAAGGCAAAATCTATGGTACATCCCACCATGTAGCAAAAGATGTGGTTAGCTAAACGAGACTGGATTTAGTCCTCACAAAATTGGTCATCATTTTGTTTTTACAATACATTCATTCGTCCACTGTATTTGTATGTTTTCATTCATGGGAAGATGTTTCCAAAGGTTGCAAGTGTTGTGAGATCAGTGTGAGAACTAATTTTGTAAGTAGAAATTTGGATTATGGTTAAATACGATGGTAAATATACCTTATTAAATATTATACATTATAAAATATGAAACAATAAAAATATAAGTAGTAAACTCTAACATAATTTGGTTGAGATTTGGATTTAACATGGAATTCATATAAGTGAATAGTGGTGTTGTGTTTTTTTTTGGGTCATTTACTAGAACACCCCATAGTTTTGCGGATTTACTTAAAGGGCAAATTTCTTAAACTACCCTTACTATTTAGCTAATTGACTAAGTATATCCTTACTATTTGACTATCGTCTAAGGCTACCCCTGTTGTTTAAAAAAATGATCATTATCATTAAATATCAACAGAAGGGTTAAAATGCCAGTTTACCCTTTCGTTAAATCCCTTTGAAGGTAATTCTCTCTCTCTCTCACTCACACACACACACACACACACACATCACTGTCAGTCTGTCATTGCTGCAACGAAAATGGGTGCAACATTTTGAGCAGATTGGTGATGAGGGTCAAGGGACATCAGGGACATCCGACAATGGGTAGGTGGTCACCAATCAAAGCAGATGTGGTGGCTGTAGAGCAGACCAAGGGACATCCAATGACGACGACTACAAAGTAGAGCAAACAGAGAAAGAAAGCCTTAAAAAATCAAGCTTTGACTTCTTTAGGTTATCTTGCTTACCTAAAGAGGGCATGACCCTAACTGGGAACACTCCACTTGGTTCTTTGACTATGAGGAAGAGCGAAAAAGCTTGATGTGTTGCAGTTCTACAAGGTTAAGGACCATGGTAAGATTCAAAAGCTGCAACTCTCATCTATATCGACGAGAATAGGGGAGTTACAATGGCAAAAGAAAAAGAATTGAGAGGTAATGGGATCGTTGAGAAAGAAATAGCAAAAGCTGCAACTCTCTTCGTTATGAAATTCAAATATAACAAAGAAAAAGAAATAAATAGTGATGGAATCGTTGAGAGGTTTCTGACGATGTTGGATAATAATTGAGAGGTAATGGGTGCCGGAGACCCCTCGAAAGAAGAAACTATTGCTGATGAGCCATCAATTTGGCTGCCCGAGAATTCCCGCTTATTTGGTGCTAAAGGAGACAGTTGAAGGAAGATAGAGAGAGGTGGATGAGGGTAACATTGGGTTTTAAAAAAATAAATGTCACATGATGTCACATGTGTATGGGTTTTGACGAAATATTAACGAATGCTAGCAGTAAGGGTAGAGCTAATCAATTGTCATAAACAATAGGGGTAGCATTAGACAATAGTCAAACAATAAGGGTATACTTAGTCAATTAGCTAAACCATAAGGGTAGTTTAAGAAAGTTGCCTTTACTTAAATCCATCCTATAGTTTTTATTTTATTAAAACATTGTCTTAGAAATAGTAACACGATCACCTAAACTGAGTGGAAAATGTTAAGGGCTATAAGGCATGGACCCATGATTGTTTATTCCAAAGTTACCCCTTTGTACATATAAAATTGACCAAAATAGAGTGGTTGCACAGTGTTTTAAAAACCGATCTGAAGGCCGAACCATTTTTGCCTATGGGTTGGGTCATCGATTTGACCGGCTGGGTCAAATGATTCAGATCGTGCCACATCAACGTGTGTGTATGTGTGTGTATATATGTACAAATACATATTTTATTAATAAATAATGTATATTATGTTTTAGATATTATATGTTTATTTTATGTTTTTAGTTCAGTATTTATTTATAAAAATATTAAAAATTATAATTTGAGGCCAAAAGTTTTTTTTTTCTTTTCCGTGCAAATAACGGGACGACACTTTGGGATGCATAGATCTCAAAAAATTACCTAAAATAAAAAAATCATCTCAATCGGACATCAGAGTGTAAAATTATGGGCTCCCAAAATTTGCATATATAATATGCAACATGCAACCTTATCACCCTATCGATCGAATTAATGGTCCAACAGTTTTACTTGAACAGTTTTTGGCATTTCTTCAAGTTTTACTCGAACCCAAAATCTTGATCAAGTGACGATCCGAATGATTCTAACAGGCCAAATCAATTGAAAAAAACTGGATTGCACGTACCTTATTAGAGGCAAAAATATTATTTTCATTTTTTTATTTTAATTAAATTTATTCAAATGGATAATAGAGACAAAACTGTTATTTTTTCACTGTTATCCAATGAAAGGATCGATTAAATAAATCGATTGCAAAGTGCTTTAGTAAAACACAAACTATAGAATTGGTTTAAATAAATCGATGAAACTGTGTTTTGATAAATTACCCTTTTTTTAACTCTAATGAAAAGACAGAAACATCCTTTACAAACATGTAAAGTTAACGGAGAGTATATCTCCAATCCCATCCGGAATTCCGGACCTTCTATTTATGAATCCACGATGGACACGTGAGGAACTCAGAGAAGCACATGAATGCTGGATTGGGATGAAAGCGACGTATCGTGGAAGGTGTTGAATGAGCTTATGAGCAAATGGCATGTTTTTTTGGTGGAGCCCATTAAATGCATCGGACCATTTTTATACATACCGAACTACCGATCCGATGGCTATCAGATGCACTCAGAAGTATGGACCATATGGTATGTTGCAGTGAATAAATTTCACCCTTAATCCGGGATTAATGGTTGAGGTTGAAACTAATGAAAGTTCTTTCGTGACCTATACAGTGTAGAATTAGCCACGTGTCATCCCGAGCTCTAACAACTAATGAATTAATTCTTAGAAGTCAAAAGTCAAAACCCGAAATCCAACAAATCCACATGTCTCCCCGTTGTTACAACAACTTACAAGCTAGGCCAGCTTAGGTCCATCGTCTACAGGACCACATCCTCTTAGCTGTAAAGGCTAGTGGCAGCATTGTAAATAAACAGAAAAAATGAGGTAAACTCGAACAAAGTGCTGGAAACTATATATTGCAGAAACGTTGCCGTGTCTATCGTCATTTCGTCAACCTTGCTGTTTCCCTCCATCGTTCAACCGTGTCCTGTTTGAAGGTGGGCTGGGCTTTTTCTACTTTATCTTCTTCTTCTTCTTCTTCTCGCTTGATTCCTGTGTGCTTTTCTTTTAATGGTTTCTTCTGTGTTTTACCTGCAACAGATTCCCTCTTTTCTGTTATATATTGTTTATCTTCCTGCTCCATAAAGAGATTCCTTACTAGTCTATCTTTCGTCGGCGAATTTTTGACGTAATTTGGTTGATGATGGACTGGTGGTGTTTATAAATCTCTGCTGAAGCTTCTTAGATAAAGGTATGGTGATTTTCTCTGTGTTCTTTTTCTTTTCGGTTCAGTTCTCCACTTTTTTATTATTTACTTTAATTTCTATATATCTCGGCCAGTTTCTTTTAATATTGTTCGTTTCTTTTATTTCTCAAGTGTCCTTGCTAGATCATATTTTCTAATTTATATATGAGCTGTTTTAAATGGTTTGTTTCTTTTTGGTTCTGAGAGGAAATTGATTAGTAACAAATCAACTACTCTGGAACTTCCCTCTTTTATTCCCAAATTGATTATTTTACTATCTTTCTTTATTTGGGTCATGTTTAATGCACTTTGATTTATTTTCTATGCGTTTATTTGTCAACTGCTTTCTACCTGTTCAGTTTTGGTAATCGAATTGATGATAATCTTTATGCTGTATTGAGAATTTGTAGTTTTTCATTATCTATTTAATGTCAGCTTTCCATGCAGTTTAGTCCGTTGTATAATGGCCATTTTTTAGATGAACTTTGTTCCAAGTTATGGTGGAAAATTCTTGAACATTTGATTTGTCCTATTCTCTTCTACACCTGAAAGTAAGCTCTATGTTGCTGCATGCTGCAGTTTCAGGTTCTTGCTTATATTTCTGGATTTGGGAAGTTATCGGTGGGGAGCTTCTGGGATTAAGTAGTTCACGACTCACAATTTTTGGCTGCGGCTCCTTAAAGAGCCAAGACTTGCTATATCCTTGTGCAGTTGTGCTTCATAATTACTATGATTTAGTTTGGTTTCTGAGATTGGAGCGCTCCAGTAGAAGAATTGGGTTTTATTTTTGGATGGTTAAATGAAAATCTATTATGGGTGATCCCCGTTGCTTTGATGAAAGAACTCAGACGCTGGTGCAGAGGATACAGAATCCAATGGAGAAAACTGTTTTTTGTTGTAGCGTTCATTACAACGGCTGGAGCTGTGCTTCAAACCTGTACTCTTCCTTATCCGTTGACCATGTGGTTTTTCTTTCCCCCAGTAACAGTTTCATCATACAAAGCCTCAGTTGCTATGATGCAGGTTAATGATACTTCTCCTCTGGCGAGGCCTGAAAAATTCTCACTGGTTCCATTTTCCCCTGCCGTTTCTCTTAATTCTACCGTTGGTTTAATTCAAATACCACCAGTTGTAGAAGATGACAAGAAAATACCACCCAGAGGAAATTATGAAAGGATAAGGACGAATATCAGGAAAGAGACATCTGATGAACCTAAGGTAGTACATTCTCCACCTAGGACTGTGCCCTCTGAACGGCAGGTGTGATCTATTATATCTAGTTTGTTACTCTTCCTTGAAGTCAGATCCAGTGGATTTTGTTAATTTCTTTTGTTTCTATTGTGTGGTATTTGATGTAGAGATATTTATGGTCTTCGCCACCTGATGAGGCACTTCTGTATGCCAAGAAGGAGATTGAACATGCCCCAGTTGTTGCTGATGATCCTGACCTCTATGCTCCTTTGTTTCGAAATGTTTCCATCTTTAAAAGGTATTTTTTTCATGATGACACTTTTTTTTTTGTCCTATAAAATACCGTGATTGTACTTTTCCATGACCTCAATTGTTTTTGTGATTGAATGTAATGTAGTGAAATCTTTATGATTCCACTTTCTTTTGGTCTCAGTAGTTTCTAGGATCAGGTGCAATGTAGTGAAACAACCATTATCTTGTAAACCCATTAGTCCTCAAAAAACAGAACAAGCAAATATATATCTCTTTAATTATCTTTTTTGTGTCTGTGTGGGGTTGGGAAGCTTGGTATGATCAGAGCAAAATTTTTAATTGTGGCATGCATTAACCATGGACCAGTGTTTTAAAACGCAGAGGCGTGATGCAAGGTGCTCCACTACCTAGAGGCGTGAGGCATAGTTCAGAACGTAAGAGGCGCAAGCCCCCCAAACACAAAGAGGCGTAAGCCTACTTAAGAGGAGGGGGGGATGGGGAGGAAGAAGGAGGAGGGAGAAGAGGAAGGAGGATCTCATTTTTCTTTATTTTTATAAAAATCTTTTATATTAAGAAGAATGAAGATGCATATCACTAGTTAAAAGTGTATGAGGCGTACGCCTCAGAGGTGTCAGCGCCTCTGGCATACACCTTAGGGTGTTTTGGGGGTGCCTCCAGGCGTATGCCTCCCATGCCTTTTAAAACACTGTTATGGAGTTAGTAAGTAATCAGGCTCCAAGATAAGAACTTTTGATATAATGTAGACTATAAAAGTGGAAAAAGTTGGTTGCTACCCTCAACTTTTGTCTTATGAAACAAGTCCTAGAGTAAATTGATGAGGCGATGTGTTCTGCACCTTTAGTGTGAATGCATAAAAATAGGTCTCAGTTAATATCAGTAGGTAAGAGGTGCGAAACATGATGATTTATGTTATCCCTGTTCAACTATTCATAAGAGGGGGGATTGAGACAATGCTTTCTATGTAAGCATTATTGAAGCCTGGATGTAGTTTTGGAGTGCTATAGACCAACAAAAATTGGATCACATTAAAGGGAGAATGTACAAGGAGTGATTTGTTTGAATTAAAGGGTCTAGAAGAGCTAGGGGCAGGCCGATGAAGGACATAGGTGGAAGTAGTGAGAAATGATTTGAGGGCTGATGGTTAACTATGGAGACGTCTTTGAACAGAGTAGAATGGTGAAAGCAGTACATATAGCCATTCTATATAGTTGTCATGATGCTTTATTGGGCTAAGTTGAGGGAGAATGTTTTGAGATAGATATAATCTTAGTATGCTTTATGGGGCAGTATGTTGGATGATCATAACCAATAATGAGGAGTGGACTGGTTCAAATAGAAGGAGATCAAGGGGGAAGACCAAAGAAAACATAGCATGAAATAGTAAAAAATGATTTAAGGACTTATGATTTGACAGAAAACATGGTTATTGAGAGGAGAGAACGATGGCAGGATAGGATTTGGGTAATTGACCCCAAATTGTACATTGGGTGCATAGCCCTTATTTCTATTTTTCTTTACGTAAATTTTGGATGTATGATAATTATCAAAAATTGCAGATTAGTACCCTGTACTTTGGGCCTAGTTTCACTTTGGTACCCAAATTTCAAAACGTGCCAATCCAATACCTGAACTCCCAAAATGTCCCAATTTAGTCCCTGTTGTTAGCAATCCGTCAGTTATCTGTATCACGTGATGACATGTGTGACTTAAAACTTTTGAAAATGTCAAAATTACCCTTTGACATAAGACACTATTCATCATATTCTTCCTCAAGAATCAAGATTGAACCAAAGCAATGATGAACAACCCAAAGGACATTTGGATGGTTGATAAAGAAAATTTACATTTTCATCTGTTCACATGCCACTTAATGGCGGTTAACAATTTTGGACTAAACTGGGACATTTTGGGAATTCAGGTACCAAAGTGAGACTAGGCCCAAAGTACAGGGTGCTAATCTGCAATTTACCAAAAAAAAAGGATATATGACATATTTTTTTTTTGGGCACACAAGAACAGAAGCGATTGGAAAATAAATCGTCTTTGTCTCGGGTTCACAGGTATATTGAGGATTTCTAGCGATGCTTTTCTTTGTTATCAAGCATTTGTGATGAACCTGATTTGTACTTGTTCATCCTGTCAGACTTACCAAGGGTTTCCAATTGTTCTGAGTAGTGTCTGACATTTAAATGCCATCAAACTTCATGACATTCAACCAAGTTATACCTTGGATTCACACCTGGACCCCTTCATGCACGGTACCCATCTTGTTATGGACGCATTCCTCGGGAAGACATACCATCGCCGCCGGAAGCAGCAGAAACCTGACCCACCGCCAGCAGCAGTAATGATTCAGTGATTCTCAGTCTACCCAGTTCGGCAGTAGCAGTCTCATCCATATTAGATTAACTTATCTTGCTTGTTCTTATCTTTTTGTTCTTATCTTATTTTATTGCTCTTATCTTATCTTGTTAGTAAGTTATCAGATTAGGATTAGCTTATCTTATCCTTAGCAAGATAGAACTGGAAGTCTCCCTATTCAACAAGGAGACTTCCTCAGATTAGGACTCTTGTAATCTCCTATTTAAGGAGACCCTTATTGAATGAAATCATCAAATTATTCAGTCAACAAGTGAGTTAGGAGAGTTGGTGATCTCTTGGACAAATCACCAAAGGCGCCAAGATAGGTTCATCACGAACAGGAAGGAGCAAGGGAAAACAGGAGGTTTTCCCCGTGGACCGACCCGTGACGAGATCCTATTCTCGGGCCCTCAACAACTTGGTATCAGAGCAAGGCATCATGGGAGATCTGGAACAACTACCATCCAGGGTCCACAACCTCGAGCACCAACTCGTGGAGATCAGCTCCGAAGTTCGTGAGATCAAAGGCGAAGTGAGGGAACTGCGACGTCTGATGGAGGTGTTCCTTTCCAACAGGGAAAGGAACTCTGAAGGAGGGACAACCGCTAACGACCGCCGACCAGATCTGCCAGAGTCTTCCGGCGAATAGCAGTTCGCTAGCCATGGAGCAGCCGTCGTCCCCAAGTACAGCAGGCTGGAGTTCCCGTCGTACAACGGCAACGGAGATCCCCTAGGCTGGCTGTATCGATGCGAGCAGTTCTTCCGGAATCAACGGACAGATGACCGGGATAAGGTAAACCTAGCCGCCTTTCATTTAATAGAAGAATCACAACTTTGGTTTTATCGGTTAGAGCAAGAAGAACCCGGGCTCAGTTGGCCCCAGTTTAAATCCTATTGCCTTCTCCGGTTCGGACCCCCACTGACCAGCAACCCGCTGGGCGAGCTAATTAACCTTAAACAGACCGGAATAGTTGCTGAATACCAGCGACAGTTCCAAACCCTCCTCGCAAGGGCATCATCCGTGCGACCCGACCAACAAGTGGATATGTTCACAGCAGGGCTAGCAGAACCCCTGCGAGTGGATGTCGAAATGCAAAATCCCCCAAATTTGGTCACGGCCATGAACTTAGCCCGCGCATTTGAGCGCAAGCTGCAGCTCAACCGCGGAATTTTTAATGTGGGTCGTCCACCGAACTCGTGGGTGCCCCCAAGATCAGCAGCAACGACCCCCTCTTCGGCTACCAGCCGGGAACTGAAACCTCACACGACCACCACCTCTAGAGCAGTGACAAGTACATGCAGTAACATGGCCACTCCTCCCATCAAGCGTTTGACCAGAGCAGAAATGGCAGAACGTCGAGCGAGAGGTCAATGTTTCAACTGTGATGACCTCTACTCGGCAGGACATAGATGCAAGAGGCTTTTTTGCCTTCTCATCGATGAGCAAGAGGAGGAGGAAGGGGATCCCACCACATTCGAGCCAGAGATCTCTCTCCATGCGATCACTGGTATTAAAACCTCTCAGACCATGCAGTTACAGGCACAGATCGCAGGTCAGCCGGTGCGCATTCTCGTCGATTCAGGGAGCACACACAACTTCATAAGTGAACATGCCGCCTTGCAGTTAAAACTACCAATGGAACTCCGGCCACAGCTATAGGTAGCCGTCGCAAATAGTGAGAAGGTTCACAGTCCAGGGATTTGTACGGACGTCCCGATTCAGGTCAATTTTGAACTACTTCTTGTTGATTTATTTGTACTCTCATTGGATGGGTTCGATATTGTTCTTGGGGTCAAGTGGTTAATCACCTTAGGGCCGATTTTATGAGACTTCAGTGCACTCACAATGACATTTCACCTAAATGGGAAACAAGTTTCATGGAACGGTTGCAGGGTTAAAGAAAAGAGACCACAGGTCCATACCCTTCAAACAGAACCGGCAACTATGGAAAAACTCCTCGCCGAGTTTTCAGATTTATTCCAGGAACCCAAGGGACTCCCTCCTCCCCGAGCTTGCGACCATCGCATCCCTTTAGTGGCAGGGTCAGTGCCAGTCGTTGTTCGGCCTTATCGCTACCCTCACCTACAGAAGGATGAGATAGAAAGACAGTGTACAGCGATGCTGCAACAAGGAATCATACGCAAAAGTCACTCCCCCTTCTCTTAGCTGGTCCTATTGGTGGCAAAGCAGGATGGAACGTGGAGGTTCTGTGTTGACTATAGAGAACTCAATGACCGGACAATCAAGGATAAGTTCCCTATTCCCGTTGTGGACGAACTGCTGGACGAATTGCATGGTGCGCAGTATTTCTCTAAGTTGGACCTCAGATCAGGGTATTTCCAGGTTCGCATGGCTTCCGGCGACGTGAAGAAGACTGCCTTTCGCACCCACCATGGCCACTTCGAATTTTTGGTCATGCCATTCGGCCTCTCCAATGCCCCATCCACATTTCAGTCATTAATGAACGAGGTATTTCAGCCCCATCTGCGCAAATTTGTTTTAGTTTTCTTTGACGATATCCTCGTTTACAGCAAATCATGGGTAGAGCATGTGCATCATCTGTGATCAGTTTTCGAGCTCTTGCGCCAACACAAATTATTCCTCAAAAGGTCCAAGTGTTCCTTCGGGGAGCGACAGGTTCTTTATCTCGGCCACGTCATCCATGGGTAGGGTGTGACAGTTGATGGTTCCAAGATTCAGGCTATCAAAGAATGGCCCAAACCTCAATCAGCCAAGGCCTTGCGCGGGTTCCTTGGATTAACGGGTTACTACCGCAAATTTGTTCAGAACTATGGATTGTTGGCAGCACCGTTAACCAACCTGTTAAAGAAAAATTCCTTCTGCTGGGACGACACAGCAGATGAGGCTTTTCTAGCGCTAAGGACTGCCCTGTCCTCCACCCCGGTCCTGCAGTTACCTAATTTCGCCCTCGAGTTTACTGTCGAGTGTGATGCTTCCGGAGTAGGTATCGACGCCGTATTACAGCAGCAAGGGCACCCAATTGCTTTCTTCAGCCGCCGACTGGCCGGTCGGCATCTAAAGCTTCCAGCCTATGAGCGCGAACTGATCGGCCTTGCCCGTGCCGTCCAGCACTGGAGACCATATTTGTGGGGGCGGTCGTTCGTCGTCAAAACTGATCATTACAGCCTCAAATACCTGTTAGAGCAACGTCTCACCATTGCTCCTCAGCAGCATTGGGTTAACAAACTGCTCGGGTTCGACTTCTGGGTAGAGTACAAGGCAGGGTCCTCCAATCGCGCTGCTGATGCCTTATCTAGGCGAGATGAAGACGCGATGATTCTGTATGGCATTTCCCAACCCCGGATCTCTCTGTTTGACGACATTAAGAAGGCAGCACCACAATCTCCGGAATGGTCACCCTTGGTCCAGAAGATCCAGTCAGGCACTGTTGACCCCAATTGGTCGCTTCAAGACGGATTGGTACTATATAAGGGACGGGTCCATCTTCCGTCCGACTCTCCATTGATTTCCACCATCATCACCAGCATCCATAACTCCACCCATGAAGGCGTTTAGAAAACGCTACATCGCATCCGGACTGATTTCCATTGGCGAGGTATGAAAACTTCCATTCGAGATTTTGTCCAGAAATGCTCCACATGCCAACAACATAAATGGGAAAACCTACACCCAGCAGGCCTCCTTCAGCCCCTTTCCATTCCGTCACAGATCTGGGCTGACATCTCCATGGACTTCATTGAAGGACTACCCAAGGTAGGTGGCAAATCAGTTCTCTTCATGGTAGTCGATCGTTTCTCTAAGTACGCCCACTTCATTCCTCTATCACACCCGTACAGTGCCACTTCAGTTGCCCTCGCCTTCTTCACACATATTTTTCGCTTACATGGGTTACCAGAATCCATTGTCAGCGATAGGGACCCGGTTTTCACCAGTGCCTTCTGGAAGGAGTTATTCCGGCTGCACGACACCACCCTGGCCTACTCTTCAGCTTACCAACCGCAGACCGACGGTCAGACAGAGGTGGTCAACCGCACCATCGAAATGTACCTCCATTGTTTCATCGGCGATCAACCGCAACGGTGGGTGGATTGGCTCCCTTGGGCTGAGTACTATTACAACACAGCCTACCATTCTTCCCTTGGCATGACTCCCTTTCGCGTCGTATATGGCCGGGACCTTCCCCGCTTGCTGTCCTACGAGCCTGGTTCTACTCGTTTGGACGCAATTGATCACTCCTTACAAGAACGCGACGCCCTCCTAGCCAACGTCCACCTTCGCTTACAGCAGGCCCAATTCCGCATGAAGCTCACCTATGACAAGCACCACCGGGAACTATCGTTCGATCCAGGACAATTTGTTTGGTTAAAGCTCCAGCCCTACCGGCAACGCTCCTTGCGCCACAGGGCTGCCCTGAAGCTGTCCCCTAAGTTCTATGGGCCCTTCAAGGTTCTACGACGGATTGGTAGTGTGGCCTACCAGCTGGAACTGCCAGCGACCAGCCGGATTCATGATGTCTTCCACATCTCCTTGCTGAAGCCATTTACAGGGGTTCCTCCGGACCAAGTACTCCCCCCTACCACCCCTGAAAGATGGCAAACTGATCCCCCAACCGAAAGCTCTCCTCCGCTCTCGTTTCAATTGAGGAGTTCTTGAAGTTTTGGTGGAATGGTGTAACTTACCATCGGCCGAAGCCACATGGATCCCATTGACAGAGTTCCAGGCCACATACCCGGAATTCGAGCTTGAGGACAAGCTCTTAGTCCAGGAGGGGAGTAATGTTATGGACGCATTCCTCGGGAAGACATACCATCGCCGCCGGCAGCAGCAGAAACCTGACCCACCGCCAGCAGCAGTAATGATTCAGTGATTCTCAGTCTACCCAGTTCGGCAACAGCAGTCTCATCCAGATTAGATTAGCTTATCTTGCTTGTTCTTATCTTATTTTATTGCTCTTATCTTATCTTGTTAGTAAGTTATCAGATTAGGATTAGCTTATCTTATCCTTAGCAAGATAGAACTGGAAATATCCCTATTCAACAAGGAGACTTCCTCAGATTAGGACTCTTGTAATCTCCTATTTAAGGAGACACCCTTATTGAATGAAATCATCAAATTATTCAGTCAACAAGTGAGTTAGGAGAGTTGGTGATCTCTTGGACAAATCACCAAAGGCGCCAAGATAGGTTCATCACGAACAGGAAGGAACAAGGGAAAATAGGGGGTTTTCCCCGTGGACCGACCCGTGACGAGATCCTATTCTCGGGCCCTCAACACATCTGTTACCAATAACTTTTCTGGCACTTATGTTCTCCTTGTGTATAGTTGGAGAATATTTTTCTCTTGACGTCCATGTATGCAACAGTTGATGGAATTTTCTTAGTGTCCATCAAAATGTATTACACATGGTTTTGCATGTTAATAGTAAAAAAAGAAAAAGAAAAAGACGAACTTCTGTGGTGGATGTTCAGACAATAAATTGATTCATAGCATGCAATTCCACATTGGGAGTCCATGGTGTTGGTGCTTCTGCATATACGTAGCCCTTATTTCTGTTTTTTTCTTTATGTAAATTTTGGATATATGACAATTATAAAAAAAGGATATATGACATATATCTTTTCTGGGCATAAAAGAACAGAAGTGATTGGCAAATAAATCGTCTTTGTCTCGGGTTCTCAGGTATATTGAGGATTTCTAGCTATGCTTTTCTTTGTTGTCAAGCATTTGTGATGAGCCTGATTTGTGCTTGTTCATCCTGTCAGACTTACCAAGGGTTTCCAATTGTTCTGGGTAGTGTCTGATATTTAAATTCCACCAAACTTCATTTCATTCAACCAAGTTATACTTTGGATCCACACCTGTGTCCCTTTATGCACAGTACCCGTCTGTTACTTAAGTTCTCCTTATGTATAGTTGGAGAATATTTTTCTCTTGAAGTCCATGAATGCAACAATTGATGGAATTTTCTTAGTGTAAATCATTTCTTACTGCAAAGGGATGATTTTCTTTCAAGTACTTATTTGAATAAGTACTTAAATTGCCAAAGGGTTCTGGTGATGTAGGAGAAGATTGTGTGATCTAGATTCCCTACAAATCTAGTTGCAAAATTCTAGTTTTTTAGGGTTTAAGTGGGAACAAAGGGGTAGGTTTTATGTAGCACACCCCAAAAGTGAGGTTTCCTCTTTCTGGATTTTCTGGACCATAATCAAGTTTGAAGAACCTCAAAAGAAATAAAAGAAGTTTTCATGAGTATTGCTGAATTTGAACAACTAGAGTTTTGAATCACCATGGAATAATGGCAAAACAAAAAGAAGGAAGGAGAATGGAAAGAAATATGGGTGGATAAATAAAATATGAGAGATCTAGGGGGGTTAGATATCCAGAAAAAAAGTTTTGAATACAACTCAGATTCTAAGAATTAGAAGTAGAATTGAAAGAAAGGAGGACAATTACAGAGCAAGTAGTGGAAGATAAATAGGTTTAAAGCATGATATGAATGGATAGGGAAGTCCAATCCATTTTATTAATTGAAGATTATAGTCAAACTAGCCTAGAAAAAGGCCTTGATGGAATTCTGTGGCCCCCAAAATCAAGAGAAAAGCATGTTGCAACATGTGAACTGAAAGCCTCGGCACTCATTTAATTTCTTTTGTAAGTAGATAACAATAAAATTCATTTAACAACAGTGTGTATTGTAGGATCAATTCGTAGATAAGTATATCTGTCCAGGGCTTGAGATTGTCTCTTTGGCTACAATATGTCTATAAGGGCCATTGGCCAATGAAGGTCCTAGGTATCGGTGGTCTTGGGAGGGGTAGCTAGATATGGACCTAACGTGGCATTTTTTGGGCACAAAGTGGCCCTTCTTAGACTTGAATTCATACTTTCATGCTTATCATCATGAATATTTTCCATTGTGTTAAGACGAGCAACAGGTCCATGACTACAACAACAACCCATCAACCTCTCACTTGCGATTTACCCACTATCAAGCAGGTCTACAATTGAAGGCCACATAAGCAGTTGGTTAGGGATTTGATTCCAGCCACATATTAGCACATCTGTTGTAACAACCTGGACAAAGATTATATATATAGTGGTTTTGTAATAAGAAGAGCAACAAAGAAAATAATCTTCCATTTCCTTTTTTGTCTCTCTCTCTTTACACACTCTTCTGGAGGTGGTTCCCCTTTGAGAAACCCTGTAATAGGAAGTTCCGATCATTTGGTATTAGACCCAATCTCTCATGACGAATACTAAGTTGTCTACAATGGAGGCCAAAGTGAATCAGTTGGAGGCAAAGCTCCACAAAGTAAACATTGACTTGAAGGGAATAAAGGATAGGTGATGTCAAAGTTTGATCAGATTTCCTAGGGAGGTAGCAAGAAGAGTGGACAGGAAGGACCGAACTCCAACAGTGTTCGAGACAATCTGGATAGACAACTGGTAAGTCATTCAAATTGCTCTTCCTTGTTTTCATTTTTGACGATCCAATCTCATGGATCTTCTGCGCTAAGCGCTATTTTGATTACAACAAAGTCCTTGGACCAGATCGAGTACTACTAGCTTCCATAAATTTTGATGGGGAGGCAATCTTTTGGTACCAATGGTATTGTTGTATTGCCGCTCCCATCCTAGAATGACTTGGGGGTTGACTTAATCGAGGCAATCTTTGGGCACTTCGGGCCTTCTAGTTTTGAGGATTATGACGAAAATTATTGAAACTTTGACAACTAGGGATAGTTAGAGAATATTAGGCGGAGTTCCAACGCTTAGTGACTTAAAGTCCAGGGTTGGTTGGAAAAAGCTTTGGTGGGCTGTTTTATTAGGGGTTAAAGGAGGAGATTCGGTAATCTATCAAAAAGAAGAAAAAGAGGAGATTCGGTAGGAATTCTAGGCCATGCAACCTATTATGGTGATGGCAGTAGCTAGGCTAACTCATCTCCAAAAAGAGAAGATAAACCGGCTTAAGAGGTTGACCTGGCCTAGTGACCCAATTAACAAAACTTAGGGTGGAGCCAATAAGTCTGATGGGATTCTAGGCAAGCCCAATAACCCCCCCGCAATTAGACCCAACATCCCCTTTAAATGGTTGACCTGGGCCGAGGTACAAGTAAGGAGGGGAAGGGTTTATGCTACAATTTGTGAGAAGTTTGGGCTAGTTCATTGATGTAAGGCTCAACAAGCATTTCTACTTCAAATTGATGGTCCAAATCTAGAAGAGGATATTAACCCAAGGATGGACCTAGACAATTCGGTACAGGCCCAAGAAGTGGATACCCTATAAATCTCACTCTAGGCCCTCACTAGGCTACCATCTCCATGAACCATGCAGGTAACTAGTCTACATGTGGGATGCCATGTGGCAATACTGATAGATGGTGGTAGTGTCATGAACCTCATCACCCATGCTTTGGTTAAACAACTAGGCTTCAAGGTGCAGCCCACTCCAACCTTTATGGGTCATGTGGCTAACAAAGGTCAGTTGAAGTCTGAAGGTATTTGCACCAGATTGACCTTGAAGATCCATACCCACAAACTTGGGGTCGATTTACATCCTTTGGAGTTCAGTGGAGATGATGCAGTATTGGGCATTCATTGGTTTAAGCAGCGTGGGCCCGTTTGACTATGGACTTCTTGTTTGAGGGGAAAGTAGTGCATATACAAGGGCACTTGGGAGGAAGCTCAAGACTAGTGGCCTTAGCTTTGGTTTATAAACAGGCAAGGGAGGTTGGCGACCAATCTTTATGCATTTGGGTATAGTTGGGGCCGGTCAGTGGTCAACTTTGAGCCAGGAGGCCAATGAGCACAGTGAAGCAAGTGAGTATCGATCACAACTAAAGGTGTTACTCTCATGATTTGTTGAAGTTTTCCAGGAGCCCCTAGGCCCACCACCCGACTACGTACATGATCACAGAATTCTATTTTTACTGGGAGTCATTCCCACCAATGTAAGACCTTATACCCTCACTATCATAAACAAGAAATTGAAGAGATGGTACAAGAATTACTTGATAAGAAAATGATACAGCCCAACCATAGCCCATTTTCCTCTACTGTCTTATTGGTTAAGAAAAGGGATGGGACATGGCAGTTCTTGGTGGGCTATCGAGCTCTAAACCGCATTACTATTAAGGAATGTTTCCCAATCCTAGTCATTTATGAACTCTTGAATGAGCTTCAATCAATAAGAGTACTTTCAAAATTGGACCTCAAGGCAGGGTACCACCTAATTAGGGTCCATGAAGATGCTGTACACAAGACTGCTTTTCGCACCCATGATGGACATTATGAGTTCCTTGTCATGCAACTTGGGCTGACTAATGCCCCATCCACTTTCCAGGTCCTCATGAATGATGTTCTCAAACCTTACTTATGCAAATTCATCTGGGTTTTCTTTGATGACATCAACCTAGGATGGGAACAGCATATGGCCCATTTGCGAATTACTCTTGAAACCCCCAAGGAGATCAACTTGACTAAGGACTGCAAGTGTGCCTTTGGGCTGACACAAGTCAAGTATTTAGGCCACATTGTAGGTGGTGGTGGTGTGGCTGCGGGTCTAGAGAAGATAGAGGCCATGGTGCAATGGCCCCAACCCAGGTTTGTGAAGGAGATTAGAGGGTTTCTTGGGCCTACCAGTTATTACCAGTGGTTCATCAAGGACTATGGTTGGATTACTGGCCTGTTAACTCAACTATTGAAGAAAGATTCGTTTGACTAGGGCCCAATAGCTCAACATGCCTTTGAAGACCTCAAGATACCAGTCTCTTCCCCACCAACCTTGGCTCTACCCAACTTCTCCAAGGAGTTCATCATTGAATATGGTGCCATCCAACTTGGGGGTCGGTGCTGTATTGACAAGAGTTAATTTATGAGAAAGAGTTAATGGCTATGGTGTTAGCCATTTAGTGATGTGGATCATACCTATAGGTTCACCATAAGAACATGCCACTGAAATCTCAAATATCTCTTGGAGCAAAGAGTTTTGACCATAGAACAACAAAAATGGGTTGCAAAGTTACTTGGGTACAACTACCGGATTGAGCACCGAAGTGGCCCAAGCAATAGAGATATTGGCACCCTCTCTAGACAATTTGGATGTGGGCCTATGCTCGTGTACTGGCCCATGCATCCCCTGCTTGATGATATTAGAAAAGAATCTAGGATTTATGTCCATCTCAAGTCTCTGAGAGAGAAGTGGGCCTTAAACCCCAGCTCCACTCCTAGATATTTAGTGGTCGGTAAAGACATTCTACTCACTTTGTTTTTCTGGCCCATTTGACCTACATTCCTAAGCTACTTGAGTTATGTCATTCATTCATAACTGGTGGCTACTCAGGGATCTTACGCATTTACTAGTGGTTACATTTTCAGTTTTACTGGCCAGGAGTGAGGAAGTAGGTTCAAGACATTGTATCCACTTGTGACATTTGCCAGTGGCAGAAATATGAGACCCGTATGCAAGTTGTGTTGCTCCAACCACTCCCCATACTGTCCCAGGCCTAGGAGCATATTTAAATGGGTTTCATATCTGAGTTATCATTATTAACAAGGAAATTCGTAACTATGGTTGTGGTGGATCAATTTATTAAGTATAGCCATTTCATTGGGCTACCTTACCCATACAATGCTCCTTTGGTTGTAGAACTCTTTGTGAAGGCTCTATGCTCCATGGAACTCCTGCAGCATTGTATCTGATTGTGATCCTGTGTTTTTTTTTTTTTGATAAAATAATCGTGATCCTGTGTTCATGAGCTGCTTTTGGGAAGAGTACTTTAAACTTCAGGGGTGTCCTTACAAAAGTCTACAAGCTTTCAGCTGCAAACCAATGGGCAAACAGAGGTTGTAAACCCATGCTTAGAAACCTACCTCTGTAGTTTCACCAGAAGCCAACCCAAACAGTGAATGAAATGGTTGCCATGGGCCGAATGATGGTACAATACCACCTATCAGTAAGCTGCTGGAATGACACCTTTTAAGGACTTGTATGGTCTTGCCTTTTGAAAAGGGATCCACTAAAGTAGCCACTTTCAAAGAATATCTGCTCCAACAAGATCCTATATTATAGGAGTTGAAATCCAATCTCTTATGGGCCCAGTAGCTTATGAAGAAAAGTTATGATGCTAAACATAGGTCCATGGAGTTTCAAGTAGGTGACCTGATCTTTCTCAAACTCCAGCCATACCATCAAGTTACAATAGCCCAAAGAACCTGGAATAAGTTGGCTCCCTGGTACTTTGGACCCTTCAAAATACTGGAAAGGGTTGGACAGGTAGCATATAATATAAGTTGGACCTACCCCCTAATTGAAGTTGCATCTAGTATTCAACATGTCACTCCTGAGAAGCTGCTTGAAGCAAGGAACTATCATCAATCCCACCCTACCTCAATTCTCTGCTGAGGGCTCCTTAGTTACCAGGCCGCTACAAATCATGGATTTTTTCTGGGTTCGAAAAAGGGAGTATGTCATTTTGGAGGTTCTAGTGATTTGGAGTAACTTACTAATTAAAGATGCTACGTGGGATCCATACCTCAAGCTAAAGAAGAATTTCCTCACCTGGACCTTGAGGACAAGGTTTGTCTTATGTTAAGATGAGCAACAGGCCCATGATCACAGCAGAGGCCCATCAACCTATCACCTGTGATTTAGCCACTATCAATCAAGTCTAAAATCGAAGGCCACGTAAGCAGTTTGTTATGGATTTGATTCCAGGTGCATATTAGCAAATCTATTGTGACATCATGGACAAAGAATATATATAGTGGCTTTGTAAAATGAGAGGATGAGAAAATAATCTTCCATTTCCTTCTTCTTTCTCTCTCTCTCTCTCTCCCCAGACTCTTCTGGGGGTGGTTCCCCTTGAAGGAACACTGTGATAGGCAGTTCCTATCACATTGCACCAATCAGTGGCCCTTAATTTCCTCAAATGAAAATGCATAAGAACTTAATTAGTATTTTTCTTTGAAAATTAGACCTGGAACTCAAGTAGGAAACTTTAATTAACTGAAATGGTAATTCTGGTTAAAGGGGTACATGTTGTGATACTGGTTTCTTGGATTCGCCTTCCTAATTTTGTAAGACTTGGACTGTTGTCAAACCAGAAAGGCCACCAGGTCACCAGTCAAGTGGTTCAACACTGGGTTGACCCAGTGACCTGTGACGCCATATATACAAATATGTAATATATTTTACACCAATATCTATGATGTTGGAAGGGTATGATACCAGAACTGTCAGTTCGTGAGAAAGTGAAAGAGCGAGGAAAGTGACAGAGATTCAGATCTGTTAGGGTTGATCAATTTGATCGAACCAACCCAGAAAAGAGATATTTATATTAATCTTATGTAAATGGACAAGATTGTCCTTACAAAGAGAATAAAAGAACTGTACACTAAAGTACACATCTATTACAGTAAAAGAAAGAAAAATAAAGTATAGTAGAATTACAAACTACCCTTCAGTAGTTCTTCTACACTCCCCCTCAAATTGATGCTGGGGTATAAGCATCAGTTTGTCAACAAGGAAATTATGTCGGGCTTTGGTCATGGCTTTGGTGAAGAGATCCACAAGTTGTAGACCAGATGAAACATGTGGGAGAGAAATGTGACCCGCATGAAGAAGGTCACGAATGAAGTGACAATCCACTTCAATATGTTTAGTGCGCTCATGAAATACAGGATTGGTTGCAATCTTGATTACACTCATGTTGTCAGCAAACAGAGGAATAGCAGATGAGTGATCAATATTCATGTCATGAAGAAGTGCCTTAAGCTAGATGATTTCATTGCATACTGAAGACATGTCTCTGTACTCGGCTTCAGTAGATGACTTGGAAACTGTTTGTTGTTTCTTGCATTTCCAAGAAATTAGAGAATCACCAAGGAATATACACTAGCCAGTAGTAGAGTGACGAGTGTCAGGACAACCTGCCCAGTCAGCATCTGCATAAGCTCGGAGCTATGTGGATGAAGAGGATGAGAAAAATAAGCCATGTGATAGTGTACCTTGTACATAACGAATAATTCAGAGAACTGCAGAATAGTGAGGCTAACGTGGAGCAGAAACAAACTAACTCACAATCTGAACCGCATAGGAAATGCCAGGTCTAGTCATGGTTAGGTAGATAAGACTACCTACAAGTTGTCGATACAGGGTAGCATCAGGAAGAAGATCACCTTCATCTTTACTCAACTTACAATTAAGCTCTAGAAGTGTATCAACATGTTTAGAGTTAGTCAAGCGAGCAAGAGACACCAAATTAGAAGCATATTTCTGTTGGTTGGCAAAGTAATCCCGATAACATCTTTGAATTTCGAGTCCAAGAAAGTATGTTACTGGCCCAAGATCTTTCATTTTGAAGGAGTTACTAAGCAGAAATTTGAGTTTGTTAATATCATCCACATCATCTCCAGTAATAAGGATCTCATCAACATAGACGAAAAGAAGAGTCAATCCTTGAGCCCGCTTGAGAGTGAAGAGAGAGTAGTCTGAAGCACTCTGCTGAAAACCAGCCTCCAACACTACTGTACGGAAGCGATCAAACCAAGTTCGTGGAGCTTGTTTAAGGCCATATAGAGATTTCTTCAGTTTACACACAAATTGAGGATTGTCACAATTGCCAGGAGGTGGTTTCATATACATTGTCTCCTGTAACTCTCCATGGAGGAAGGCATTCTTGACATCCATCTGGTGAACTGTCCACTGTTTGAGAGTAGTAATGGCTAGTAGCAAACGAACTGTGGTCATTTTGGCCACTGGTGCAAAAGTTTCATCATAGTCAATTCCATACTCTTGCTTGTAGCCTTGAGCAACCAGACGGGCCTTATATCTGTCCAGAGTACCATCAGATTTGAGTTTTACGGTGTAAACCCACTGGTTACCAATTATGGAGGCATCTGGGGGAGGAGAGACAAGATCCCATGTATCATTCTCTAATAAAGCCTGAACCTCTGAATCCATAGCTTCTTTCCAATGCTCAACTGCTACGGCTTGGCTGTAAGACTTAGGAATATCTATGGATGACAAGACAGCTGAGAAGGAGCTATGACTCGAAAAGAAGCCATAGTGATCAAGTGGACGAGAAATATGAGATGATTGACGCAAAGGAATAGATGAAGGTAAATCCTCAGGAGGAGAATCTGTACTTACAGTAGTGGTGGGTGGAGAGGAATGGCCAGTCATTGTTGCTTGAGGTGGAGGAGGCATAGGCAATGGGCGAACTGGATGCTTCCTGAAATACGTTTGAAGAGGTTGAAGAGAAGGAGAATCACCTATAGATCCAAAGTCATGAAGAACATAAATGGATGGTGCAGGTAATTTACAAATATGTTCAAAGAATGAGAGATTCTCAAGAAAGATGACATTGCGAGAAATGCACAACCGACGGACTTTGGGATCATAACAGAGAAACCCCTTGTGTTTTGTACTATATCCCATGAAAGCACACATAGCTGATTGAGCTGTTAGCTTAGTGCGTTCATGGGGAGGGAGATGGACAAAGCAAACGCATCCGAAGACACGAAGTATGGATAGGTTTGGTGGACGATGAAATAAGGACTGATGGGGAGAAGAATTTTCAAGAATAGGTGTAGGAAGACTATTGATGAGATGAACAGAAGTGCGGGTCGCCTCCACCTAGAAGGTAAGGGGAGCATGAGAGTCTTGTATCAAGGATCCCACCATACTAGCAATGTGACGGTTCTTGCGCTCCGATACTCCATTCTGTTGAGGAGTACTAGGACAAGATCTCTGGGATTGAATCCCATGTTGTTTAAGATAGGTTTGAAACTCACCATCCTCACCATCATAGTACTCTCCCCCTGAATCTGACCTCAAAATATTTATGGTGCTTTTAAACTGGGTCATTACCATGGCATGAAAGTTCTTAAACATGGAGAAGATTTCTGATTTCTTTCGAAGAAAGTAAACCCATATGTAACGAGTACAATCATCAATGAATAACACAAAATACTTATAACCCAAGCGTGAAATAACTGGAGACGACTACACATCACTATGAATGAGATAAAAAAGTGTAGATGCATGTTCAGTTGAAGATGGAAAAGGTAAAACATGACTTTTACTATAGCAGCAAGTTAAACAAGATTTATCAACATTTTTGATTGAAGAAGTATTCAAAGGCAAGCAACCAGAGGAAAATAAATAATCCAAATTTTTAGCATGAATGTGACCCAAACGTCTATGCCATAAATGCCACACATTATTACAAGAAGAACTAGGTATAACGTATAGCAAACAAGAACCCGATGAAGATTTCTTAGTCTCAAATTCTAGAGCAAGTAGCCTCCCAAGCCTACGCCCCTTCCCCTTCAGCTCTCTAGTGTGCTGGTCCTGAATAAAACAACCATCACGAGTAAATAAGACATTATTACCATTATCAACAAGTTGCCCAACAAATATTAAACTAGTAGTTAATTTAGGCACAAAGAAAGTTTTGGGAAGATGAAAGGGTTTGGTCTTAGTAGTGGATAAAAAATAAATCATTACAACCATATACAGGTAGGGAATCACCATTAGTAGTAATAATATGGTTGTCAAAGGTTCTAGGTTTAGGAGACTAACTGAAGGAGGCCCTAGTCATGTGATTTGAGGCCCTGGAATCAATAATCCACATGTGACAAGGAGATGAACACAAAAAAGCAGACTTACCAGCCAACCCAAAAGCGAAAAAAGCAGAAGAAATAGCTGAAGACATGAGCTCACAAATCTTTTCTTTAGTCAGATTTCCCTGATGTGAGCTGATGATGAGGTGGTAGTATCAGTAGAAACAGATTCGGTTGAGGCCTGATAAGCCTTATGTTGTCCTTTCCGTTTGCAGTAGGTACAAAAGTTTTTCTTCTTGCAGTGGAATGCCACGTGATCGAATTCTTTGCATTCATAACACTGCAACTTCGAGAAGTCTTTCTTACTCTTCTGTTTGGTGGCTAAAAACATAGTATCAATACCATGTTCCATCTTCTGATCTAGTGCAGATAAGGTAAGAAGACAAGTTTACTCCCGTAACAACTCTCCAAGGATTGCATCAAGTTCAGGCACTGGTTTTCTATTGAGAATGCTGGAGCGTAGAGTTTCATAATTAGGCCTGAGGTGCATCAAAAAGTGCATAGTCTTTCTCTCAGTGAGATGCTTCTTCATAGTCTTCACACAACAATCTGTAGACAGATCCCCAAAGTGAGGCAGTTCATATTCAGTCCAGAGATTTACAAATCCTGCATAGTATTCCTGAATCCGCTTCTCCCCTTGAACATAGGAGAAGATATCAATTTCAATCTGATATTGCCTAGACATATTTGATTGCTGATATACCTTTTCTAGGTATTCAAACATGTCATGGGCAGATTTGAGACCTCTCATCGGAATACTGACATCCATTGAGATAGACCCAAGTATCCATGAGGTAACCTGAGCATTCTCGGTTCTAGGAATGGCAACGGGTAGGGTACCCGTGCAAATTGCCCTACCCATTCCCAAACCTGCCTATGTATCCCTAATTCCAAAACCCATCTAACTTTTCCTCTCAATTTCCCAAACCCGTCCCATCCCAAACCTGTTAAACCCCTTCCGACCCGTCCCACCCATTAAACCCCTTGACCAAACATTTTCTACTAAAAAAAAGTTTCTTAATGCTTATAGTGTGACTTGAACCTGGATCAATTAATGATAGCGCCAAATCTCTTAACACTACTTTAAGCCATTAAGCCATCTTGCCTTTTGTGTTATTTAATGAAATAAAATAGATTTTATTAACTTTTGTGTTCATCAAAACAATCAATACATGTATATGATTAACAATTCCAACTAAAAATTAAAAAAATAATATTTAAAATTAGCATTTTGTAACTAAATGAAATGAACAATCTATCAAATCCAAATTTACATCAAATGATGATTTTAATCCCAAGAAATTTATACAATTAAAATATTAATAATAGAATAATTATCTTAGTACTTAAAATTTATAAATTTGTGCATGATATATAATATAATAGATTAATAAGTTCATACTCATGCATCCCAAGTATTGGGTGTCGAATACCCTAAAGTCAAAACCCAAACCCGTCCCAAACCCTATAGGGTTTGAATCTAAAATCCCAAACCCTATAGGGTTTTGATAAACGGGTCCTGTTAGGGTCAGGACGGATTGGATACCTGAAAATTCCCACGAAATTGCAATCCCTACTCGGTTATCCACTGTTTCAGCCCTTTGACATCACTGGTGTCAGGCATGGAAGTGGAACCGTCAATGTAACCCCACATGCCTTTCCCTTCAACAAAATACTGAAAATGGAATTTCCAGAGAGCATAGTTGGTCCCATCGAACTTAACAGAAATAAATTCATTCTTTTCCAGAGTCATAATGAAAAGGAAACAAGTAAATACTGATCGAATCAAGCAACAAAGTAGTAATCAAGCTGTGAGAATCAAAGAAACTGATAATAGAAACCTCTTACAGTCACCAGAAATTGTCCAAGTTCCAGCAAATGGAGAAAACTTGAAACACAGTCCAGAAAAGGAAAGTCTGGATGCAGCCGCCCAGAAGAGATGTATAGATCTCTCTCAAAACTTCTCAGATCTCGATGAAAATTTCAGAATATGATTAGAGGGCCTAGGCGACACTTCCTTTCAATTCTGACTACAAACTGATGTTGTACGAGAGAGATCTAATTAAATCTCTCTCCCTGGATGCGCAAAACACAGAGAACAGATCTCTAGAGAGATCGAAAGAATCCAGAGTCAATCGGTAATGATTAAAGTTGTCAAACTGATCAAAAAGAAGGAGAAAAGGATCAGAGAGCAGCCTGCTCTGATACCATGTCGGTTTGTGAGAAAGTGAAAGAGCAAGGAAAGTGACAGAGGTTCAAATCTGTTAGGGTTGATCAATCTGATCGAACCAACCCAGAAAAGAGTATACCATGTTGGTTCGTGAGAAAGTGAAAGAGCAAGGAAAGTGACAGAGGTTCAGATCTGTTAGGGTTGATCAATCTGATCGAACCTTTTTCAGTACAAGAAAGAAAAATAAAGTACAGTAGAATTACAAAACTATCCCTCAGTAGTTATTCTACAAGAACAACATATGTATTTTCTGTGGTTTAATGATCATTTTTATAATCTTCATTCAAGTGATTCAGATTCAAGTCTTGTAAATCATGTTTTTTTTTTTGTAAAAATACACACACATAAATAACACAAAAGGTGTTGTGGATTAATGGTAATGATAATCTGCAATTCTTTGTAAGTAGGAGGTTGTGAGTTCAATTCTCCTCATTATTATTTTACAATATATGATGCAGTGACCTGGGTGGGCCATTGTAAACCAGATGGGTCACCAAAACCTAGCTAACAACAGTTTGCCTGTATCAATAGTAGGTCAGACAGTTTTTGAGAAAAACTAAAAACCAGGGTTAAAAAACTGGATTTCCCTCTAGTTCCCAGCTCTGACACTATCTGTTCAGGCGGTCCAATTCTTGCTCGCATTAATAGCAGGTCATATAGTTTTTGACAAAACTAAAAACCAGGGTTAAAAAGCTGGATTTCCCTCTGGTTCCTAGGTCTGACAGCCACTCCAAATCTTACAATGTTGCACCTTTAAGTTTTCAAACAATACCATAACCAGATTGATTTAGTGTGTGCTCTCTGAAAATCTGTTGCTTGTGTGATTATCAAAAAAAAAAAAAAATCTGTTGCTCATGTTGTACCTTTGTTTTATGCATCCAAAAAGTCTGTGCCTGGACTTAATAATGGGCCAACTACTTTCATGATATTGTAGTGTTGTAAGGGCTTCTCTTGTACCCACGAATTTCCAAAGGAAAGCTTAACCACTTGCACAACCACCTTTACCACCACCAACTCCCTCTCATCTTAGATTATCTTACTTCCATTTTTCTTTAACCGAGGAATTCTTGCTAATGCTCCTTTTTCTTCATCTGAACCTTTAGATAAATATATTTCTTAAATTTAGGTATAACCATTCACTTTTGTAAAGTTCTGTGGTCACATTAATTGAGTTCCTTAAGGACTTTGATTAAGCTGTAACCAATACACCATTAGGAATCATTTTTGGATGTAAAAAGGAACATGTGTGAATACAGAGCATCAAAAACCATAAATTGCTCTAGGTGACATCTGAAACTGCTGATGGTTTACTTTTTAGTACAACTTCTTAATAATTGTGCTTATTGTAGTCTTGAATTGTATCAGTCAGTGACCCATTACCCATATTGTTCTTATCCTTTTTTACTTATTTAACTTCTAAGTTATTCAAATTTAAGATTAGATCTAGCTTCTATGTTATATGAATATGAGTTCAAAATCCAGTTTCATCCTTTGAAGAAATTTCCAAAATTTTATTAATTCTAGTGTCTCTAATAGAAAATGTCAAACTTCCAGGAGCTATGAATTGATGGAAAGCATACTCAAAGTTTACACCTACAAGGATGGAGCAAGACCAATTTTCCACCAGCCATATCTCAGAGGCATTTATGCTTCAGAAGGATGGTTTATGAAGTTAATGGAGGAAAACAGGCAGTTTGTGACAAGGGACCCGTCAAAGGCCCACTTATTCTATTTGCCATATAGTGCTCGCCAGCTGGAGATTGCACTTTATGTTCCAAATTCACATAACATGCGGACTTTGTCCATTTTTCTCAGGGACTATGTGAACATGATTGCTGCAAAGTATCCTTTCTGGAACCGCACACGAGGATCAGATCATTTTTTAGTTGCTTGCCATGATTGGGTATGGAAGCACTGCTTGTTCTATTTATGATATAAAAAATGCCTATTTTATTTTTCTAAGCTGTACATCTGCATGGTCAAAATTGTTGTCCTTTGGTCTATATTTCAATTGCCTTTATGTTCAAATGCCCTCAGTGAGAAAATTTGCAAACTTCTAATCACATTAAGGCTGCATTTGGTTTCAGTGCAAATGAAAATGCATGGGAATGCAAATAGACTGAGTGTGAATCCTGGTTTGTTTTTGTTTCAGATTCGGCCTTGTCTTGTTTGTTTGTGAAAAGTAAAATAGGAAGTAAAATAGTGTGGTCCCACTTTATATGCAAGAGAATGGAGGTAGGAGGATTATTTGTTTGGGAGTTAGGTAAGAAGCAAGATGATGTGGTCTCCACATGTATGAGAGAGAATTGAGGTAGGGCGTAGGAGGAAGGTGGTATTTTGCATAAGATTTTGAGATGCAAAATTTACACTGCAAATGAGTGCAAATGAGAAAAAGCATAAATTTTATATCAGGTAAGAGTGCAAATTATGGGTTGTATTTGGTAATAGTGTAAATACAAATATGAACGGTTCATGAAAAAGCAAAGTTGATTTGGTTTTGTATTTGATAAATTTTGTTTTCATACCAAGCATATTTGGTTGTGATGGGTACAGACATGAATTCCAACACAGGAATCTACTTTTCACATTGACCAACTTTGAGCGCAAAGTTTGCATCCTTTTTTTTGGAAAAAACTTTGCTCCCATTTTGAAAGCAAAAATGTCAGAAAAAAATTGCTGTCATTTTCAATACGAAAATGTTTTCTTACCAAATGCCTGCCAAACTGAACCAGAGTGCAAATTTGCTTCAGTTCAGTGTGTGCACCCTTACCAAATGCAGGGATAGTTACAAATAAACAGATGCAGAGCCGAACTGGGTGAAAAATTTGTATCTGGTTCAGATTTGCAATGCAACCAAACACAGTCTCGTGATTGGCAATAACTTTCCAATCTAAAGGGAAAAGGCATAAGAAGATATTTTTGAACTCCAAGTTTTCAACATATTTGAAAAAGTATGATATTCTTTGATACAAAGTTTGTATACTCTTCCACAGGCATGATTGTGCATGTGGTGCAGCTAGATGCACTTAGGAGACCTACTGGGCTAGAAACTGATTTGCTTGGATGGTCCTACTCATTGTAGATCTTACACCATTTCTTACCTTACCATACAAAATATATAATGGATCAGACGGTTAGGATCATTTAATCAGGTTAAAATTTCAACCTGAAGCTGAAGATCACCCAAATTAGGCACATTGAATGATCTTAATCACCCTGCCTACTCTTATGGTTGCTTTATGTACGGATCTCTATGCCATTTTTCTCTCTTTATTTTTCAATATAGTTCATTTTGAAATTGGTGCTATTGCAGTTGGATTATTTGCTACCCTCTAGTTCCTTTTGTTCAATTATTCATATTCAATGGAGTTACAACAGATTTTGTGTTTTTTTTTTCGGAAATTTAGAAGAATCTGTTTCTTTTCTTGCCTGATAATGCTTCATATATAGCAATCATGTCCAAGTATTCACTGATATTCTCTCCATCTATCCAACTTACTTATTCATTTACTTTATTTTAATGTTCTGCAGGGTCCATATACTGTGAATGAGCATGAAGAACTAAGTAAAAACACCATAAAAGCTCTCTGCAACGCTGATCTTTCTGAAGGAGTCTTTGTTGCCGGAAAGGATGTCTCCTTGCCAGAAACCACTATAAGAAATCCCAGGAGACCTCTGAGAGGCCTTGGTGGGAAAAGAGTTTCTCAACGCTCGATCCTTGCCTTCTTTGCTGGAAATATGCATGGTAGGGTCCGGCCCATACTGCTCAAATACTGGGGTGACAAGGATGAAGACATGAAGATTTATGGTCCTCTACCAAATAGAGTTTCCAGGAAGATGTCTTATGTTCAACACATGAAATCAAGCAGATTCTGTATTTGTCCTATGGGGTATGAGGTAAACAGTCCCAGGATTGTGGAGGCAATCTATTATGAGTGTGTTCCGGTGATCATTGCAGATAATTTTGTCCCTCCATTTAATGAAGTGCTGGATTGGAATGCATTCTCAGTGATTGTTGCAGAGAAGGATATACCAAGTTTGAAGGATATCCTCTTGGCTATCCCTATGAGACGATATCTTTCTATGCAAAAGAACGTCAAAATGCTGCAGAAGCATTTTCTTTGGAACCCGAGACCAATCCGATATGACCTTTTCCACATGATTTTGCATTCACTTTGGTTCAATAGGCTGAACCAGATTCAGATTCCATGATGATTGTAAAATGTTGAGAATTTCTTTGGGTGAATTTTGGATGCATCACAGATTGGCTTTCCCCAACGATGAGAACTGTTGGATTATCCCTCAGAAGAGAGATGCTGTTGGAAGAAGAAACGGCTGGAGTTAAAAGGACAAAAAAAAAATCAGAAAGTTTATCTCATTATTATTTGAAGAAAACGACGATTAAAGTTTACCTCATTGTTATTTGAAGAAAATAACAATTTTTGGAGTTGGTCTGGAATGTACAGTTCAGGAAATGGGAGGTTGGAACAGGGATGGGTAACTGAAAGGACGAAACAGTGGAGGACCAGAATGAGGGTTTTTTATTGTAGATATGGATCAATTCATGGCCTTTAATGCTGCTCTAGCACAGTTATGTTGGATCTTGATCATTGTACCTCTGATAGCATGGGACCTCTGGGCTTTCAATTACATGATTTACCACCGGCGAATGAGCTCCTCCTGGGATGTCTTAACGAAAAGATCACATGCATTTATTCATGCATCATAAATCAATAATGTTACTACTTACTAGTCGTACAAATAATTTCCATCATTGGATCAGTTTTGTTGTTGTTCGTTTCTACTTTTGTGTTTATGATTATCTTTGAAGTAGGGCCATTCATTTATTTGATTGTCTAGAGGTGGATGTAACATTTGTGTAATATGTACTTTCCTTCATTTTTTTGATTGTCTGGAGGTGGATGTAAGATTTGACTGGAATTCTGTTACTGCAGTAACTGCTAGACAGTCTGCAGTTAGTGTAGGGAGTAGGGACAGCTTTGAGGACAGTCTGGTAATGGTACCAGGTAGCTCATGAAAGTAAAATCCCTTTTAACTGTAACATAGAATGAAACAGATAAAATGCATATCTTATTTATTTCATTATTTTACCATATTTTCTTTGAGGGAAAATTGGGTCTGACATCCTCTGAAATGGATTGTAGGTAGCACTAAAGGAGTTCACATCTCCGCCCCACAATGGGCCTCCCCACAACGTCCCACAGCACATTCCTGCCATGTATTGGGAATATCTCCCAATAATAGTATCAGAACTGATGATGTCATCATGGGGAGATGTTCTCCGGAATGTGCTGTGGGATGCTTTTGATTTGAAGGGAAAAGTAGGAATGTGATTCATTTTCCTATTGAATATCATTTTCCAAGCAAATCATTCATTTTTTCCAAGCAAATCTGTTCCGACTGAAAGTCTTAACAAAGGAAACCAAAAGGGAAAAGTAGAGATACGGGCCAACTTTATGCCTGATTCTACTTTAGGTTTAGGACCATCAACTCCGGATATGTAAAAAGGTGTTATCTTTTTAAATTATAAACATCAAATTCGTTGGGACAGAAGTATACGCACTCCTGAAGTTCTAAACAATATCTCAAAACTACAAAGTAAAAAAAAAGATGGAGCTTCACTAAGAATAAGAAGAATCCGGATTAGCTGCACACAAAGGATAAAAAATAATGTTTGTTTTAAACGTTAATGAACATATTAAATCCAGTCCCCTTTTTAAGTCTTGAAAAAAAAAACTAAATAAAAAAAATATTTGCGAGTTCACATCTGCTCCCCACAACGGGGTGCCTCACAGCACATTCCCGTCATGTATTGAGAACATCTCTCGATGATGACATCATCATTTCTGATACTATCATTGGGAGATGTTTCCAGTGCATGGTGGGGATGTACTATGGGACGTTGTGGGGCGCAGATCTGAACTCTAAAGCTAAAGGTTCAGAGTTCTCACACATATCTCTGGGTGTATCAATATTTTGAACCTCGACTGCATTAAGGGTTGTTTAAGTTTTAACTAATAAAAATGTCCCACGTCAGCATAGTATGTATGCCCCAGCCCCACAACCATTTAGGTGCTCCCTGTAAAGCCCTTGAGAAGCCATCTTCTTAGGCAGCAGCTTAAACATAAGACTGTATTTGGTTCGAAAGAAAAACCTTTTGGCCAACCAGTTTGATGATCAGATTGGCCAACCTGGGTTATTTAAGAAATTTGTAGAATTAAGCTGGAAGGCATTTGAAAAAAACCTTTTCCTTCCTTTCTTTATTTTTTATTTTTTTTATTTTTTTCTTTTCAAACCAAACACAGCCTAAATTGGAATTCAAGGAAAACACTGAATTTGAGCTACTTACAAAGACTGGTTCAGGTATTAGGCTATATGTTTGGTTTGAAGGAAAATGAAGAAAAAGACAAGAAAATCTATATGATGTTTGTAAAGGTTTTCCTACCTTTCCTTTCTTTTCCATGCATTTTCCTTCAAACCAAACATAACCTTAAGGAAAATATTTAATGAGAGCTGAAGGGTTAATTTTGTATACGAGAATTTGAGAATTTAAGAAGATAAAGTGTAATGGCATTAATACCCCTCTCAATAGCGATTGAAATGGTCAGTTGACAGAGGCACAAGATCAAACTTACAGAACTATAGGCCATCCGTAATTGGACCTCACGTGGAGTGTACCTTGCCCTGTATAATGCTCATCATCACCATCCAAGCCTTATGCCAAACAGCACTTAAGGTAATGTTTGGTTAGAAGGAAAATGCATGAAAAAGAAGGGAAAGATAAGAAAAGCTTATATAGATTTCGCTGTGTTTCCCTTTCTTTCCCTATTTTTTCTTTCAAACCAAACATAACCTTAAGAATAATTTTTTCCTACTTCCACCTATATATCCTTTTTAGTCCACCCTTTAACCCCTCTAACCTCTTCAGTCTTCAACTAGCAACACCTCACTTACAAACTCTGTCGGTGGTATTTTATGCACGTCCCCTGATTAAAAAACTCTGATGGAGGACGGAGGACCCCCACCCATGGGCAATGCCAAAATATAAAGAGTTCTTGCCTTCCTTTATAATATGATTTCTGATCGAATCAATTCCAAAAGAATACAAAGGTTGTCATCTCGTCTATGCAGGATCCAACTGGCCCCACCAAAGCCCTAAGCTTGGTGGATGGCGATGCGTCCAATTACCATGTCTCTGTCTCACATTATCTCTTGAATCTTTTTATTATTTTGAATGATGATGATGATGTATGATCACGTGTGAGAATGAGACCTACCTTTCAAAGGACAGCTCCATTCCACAACTCCATTATTTCTTCTTCAGTGGGCCGACAACGTACACACAATCAAAAAGGGGTCTGGAATCGTGTGGCTACACGATCCATTCTTGTCGCCACACTAACCCTCTTTTCATGGGTTAGGGGATTCTTTAGCCCATCAACTAACCATTTGCCACGTGTCACAATTACACAACCTCCTTTCCACATCATGGAATAGACCTGGAGCTACACCCAACCCACAGCCATAGATTTCAACCACCCAGTTGGTTCTTTAACCATTGGATTGGAATCCCCCTCTGTCTTCTCATTTGTCATATCATATGCTAATATATAATCCTTAGTATTATTAATCAATCAGGATTCCTTCCTTTCTTTCTCACTCCTCCACACTTCGTTAAATTAGGTGTCTAAATATGTTATTCAATTACATCTACCCGTCTTTATTCCTACTTCCTTTTCCTGCAATCACCTTTCTGGCAGAACCCAGTTTGTAAGAGAGAGAGAGAGAAAATGAACAACCTCATGTGATCTCCAGTACTCTTTTCTTGGTGATGGCTATAGAGTGGAGTTCACATCTCCACCCCACAACGCCCCACCGCCATAGAATATCTCCCCATGATAATACCAATCCCAATATGTCATTATCAGGAGATATTTTCAATACACTGCGGAGATGTGCTGTGAGATATTGTGGGACGGTTCCTTATGAGACGGAGTGGCAGTTGAACGGATAAGCCCTGCGCTGCCGGTGGCAGGTCTGGTGGAAAGTGGAAACTTCCCTTCTAAAGTTGTAACAAGAGAGAAGAGAGTAGAGAGGAGAAAGGAGAGAGTTAAGAGACAAAACGGAACATCTGTACGCTGTCATTCACATGTTATTCTAGCTACCAAGTACTAACTACAATACTAGCAGCTAGCTAGGTTCCTCTCCCTTTCTTAATTATAAATAAATAAAGCAATATCTTTTACCAATAAATAAATAAACCAATATCTGGAGGAACCAATTCAGATCAGTTGCACTATCACATTTTCTCCATTAAGGCTCGGTTTGGAAGGAGTATAAAGGCTGTGTTTGGTTGCAGTACAAACTTGCAAATGATTTTGGTGTAAATTTTGATTTATTCTTGTTTTAGGTTTTACCTTATTCTATTTGAATGCAATACAAATAAAGTAAGATAAGATCAGGAACAAAATGAAGTAAATATAAATATGTAGAGCGCAAAACATTGCATTTTGTATATTTTTGCAATGTACTTATTTGTATTTATGCTCTTTCCAAACTGAGCCTAAGTTTATTGCATATGAAATACTATTTTTCATTCGCTTCTTAAATTTTAGTTACAATTTTGCCACAAAATAATGTTTTCCCACCCCCACCCTTCTTGATTCACTTTTTGTAATGGAACTATCATTTATTTGTTGTTATTAATTTTCAAAAATAAAAAAAAGAAGAAGATTTAAGACCTAGGGAGCACATAAGTTAAAGGTTCATTTGGGAGTAGACCTGCTCATGGGCCAGGTGGCCCGATGGGCCAATTCGGCCCGGCCCAGCCCTCGGACGGGCTTGAACACGCAAATGAGCCCGCATGCTTCACATCGGGCCAAAAAGCCTGACCCGCAATAAATTCGAGCCGGGCTCGGGATTTGCTAAAATAGCCTAGCCTGAGCCCGGCCCGACCCGACCCGACCTATAGACTAAACCCAAAAACCCTAATATCCTAACCCTTTTCATTCATCTCTTTCCACATTTCCTATTAGCCGAACTGCCCAGTGCCGAACCTCTCTTCTCTTTACATCCTCCTCACACTCTCAAGCAGCCGTAGAATCGGTGAACATTCACCGGCGCAACAACTTCGACAGACTAGCGGTGAGTCTTCTCTTTCTCTCTCTCTCTCTCCGTTTTTCTCTCTCTTTCTTTCTCTCTCTCATTCCTCTTCTCACTTCTTCTCTTTCAAATCTCAGACACCGGCAAGGCGGCGAACACAGGCATCGGCGGTGAGTCCTCTCTCTCTCTCTCAGACGCGAACTAACTCTTCTTTTCACTGTCAAAATCGCATCTCACCGCGAATTGAGCACCGGCTGGTGAATCCTCTCTCTCTCTCTCTCTCACGCACACACACACACACACACAGACGCGAACTCAGCACCGGCGGTGAGTTCTTTTTTCTGTTAGCTTGGACTTCGGGCTCAGGCCCGGGCTTTGAGCTTTTTATTAGGGCCGGGCTCGGGCCTAACAAAATCATGCTTATAAAGAGTAAAAGCCTGACCCGGCCCGGCCCATGAACATGTCTATTTGGGAGGGCTAAAGCTTTGATTTAGTGCCCATTTAGGAATGCTTTCATGCATTTTCTTCTAGTGTTGCAAGGTAGGACCCACATGGAAATCATGATAAACCCCATAAAGCTGAAAATACACTTATGTTGAGCTTAAAAAATCAACTTTCCGGTGAAGCTAGTTTTGTCAGCTTCTTTGAAATGGCAATATTTAGCTCTTACCATGTTGGAGGACATGTGTCTTACTTCCTAATTTTTAGATTTAAACCCTAAATCCTAAAATCTAAACTCTAAACCTTTAAACCCTAAAATCTAAAGTGTAAATCCTAAACCCTAAACCCTAAAATGTCTGTGGTAATGCATGTCGTCCAGTGTGTAGGAGCCAAATATTTTCTTTCAGTCAACATAGTTCAATTAATACTAAAGCCCTCTCAAACCGAGTCTTTAGCTGCTTTTTGCAACTTTGGAAAGGCTAATTAAAGAAGCTTCACTAGGAAGCCCTTTTTCTGACTGGAATACTGATGAGGGCAGATTTGGCCCTCCAGTGAAATTGTGACACGTGGCACCTCGTGACAACTAGGCAAACACCCAAGCAGCAACTTACCAAGTTGGTATCCCACCCGGGCACCGGTTTGGCTGGCCTGGCGTGACCTGCACGCGACCTGGCGTGGCCTACGCACGGCTTGCGCGGCCTGCGCGCGACCTAGCGTGGCCTGCGCGCGACCTGGCGCGACCTGGCCGACCTGGATCGGCCTGGCACATGATCTGACCTGGCCGACCAAGCCGCCCATATGACACCCACCGATGAACCATAGCGGCATACCCCGCGAACTTGGTAGCTCACCAAGGAGCTTGCCAAGGAGCTCGGTAGCTCACCAAAGAGCTCGCCAAGGAGCTAGGCAGCTCTCCAAGGAGCTTGCCACCAAGGAGCCAGGCAGCTCGGCTGAGCTCGCCACAAGCAACTCGGCATAGCTCCCCCGGGCAGCTCACCACTTGTAGGGTAGCTCGGTACAGGAGTAGTTTGGCGTATCGCAGGAAGATCTCCTACCTGACAACCTGGCCTAGACACCGACCCGTCGACTGACACAGGTGCCGACCTGACAACCTGGCCTAGACACCGACCCGCCGACTGACACAGGCGCCGACCTGACAACCTGGCCCAAACACCGACCCGCCGACTGACTCAGGCGCCGCCCTAACAACCTAGCCCAGGCGCCGACCTGGCCACCTGACACAAGCGCCAGCCTGACGACCTCGAGGAGTTCACCACCGTACCCCGGTTCTGACGGGATGTGACGAGTCTTACCGTTTGGAGGCTTTTCACCCACCTAACCCGCGAGGACTTCGGTATATAAAGACCTCACCCCCCAAAGGGGGGGAGGAGGGGAAAAGGGATGGTAACCCCTGCCCTCTAGCGCTCTCATTTCTCTCCAAGCTCTCTGTAATCAGAATGCTAACTTAGGCATCGGAGAGTCCCCGCCGGGAAAATACCCCCAGGTCCTCTGATTCAGTTCTCGCAGGTCCCTCAGCTCCTGCCGCCTACAAAGGAGAGGAAATCACCTCATGCAGAGGGTAGTCGAGTTGCGCTAAACCAGGGAGCTCCACCATCCTCTGAGTTGTAGGCCGCCTAGGAGCAGGTCAAATGACGAGTCCACCAGGGAGCTCGCCACCAGGGAGCTCGCCACCAGGCAGTTCGCCACCCGGCAGCTCGCCACCAGGCAGTTCGCCCACCAGGGAGCTCGCCACCAGGCAGTTCGCCACCAGGGAGCTCACCACCAAGCAGTTCGCCACCAGGCAATTCGCCACCAGAGAGTACGCCACCAAGTAGCTCATCACCAAGGCACGTCACCACCGGGTCAAATAACGAGGTACTTAGCCAAAAAAATTTATACATCACAAAAAATGGTACGTGACCAGAAACGGTTACATTACAGTTGAGGTTTCCTGTGTTTTCACCAAATATAGCTTATGGGCTGTCCAGGTATGGCCCACCTTCATAAATACAAAGCCGTTACCCGAAAGTCCTCCCAAAAAGGTTCTAAATAGTGACACTATTTCAACTTGTATATACTTGTAGAATTAGAGAGACTCCATAGTATATACAAGGTTCAAAGTATCGACATACATTAATTGATATGTATTATGTTGATGATTTTCCGATACGCCCCTACAAGAGTTGTATCAGGTCAGCTACTGATTAACCTTGAGTACAGACACAGGCCGATACACCTTCATAAATACACCGACACAGGCCGATACACCCTATTGGCCCATGTCGATATTTATAACCTTGAGTACATATAGAAGTTCAAAAAAGATTAATGCTCCAAAGCCCCTAATGCCTCTTAACCTATTCCCTCAAGAAAGAAAAAAGAAAAAAGAAGGAAAAAAGAAAAAAAACAGACAAAGTAAAAAGTGAAACACTGTATCCATTTTCTTTGTCATACTCCAAAATAAATGCGTTGGTCCTGGGACTTGGTTTATTCAAGAATGAGCAGATAAGCTGTAAAGTGCTTAGAGATAAGGATTTGCTTGTAATTGATCTGAATTTTTTTTTTTCTGGTACCACTGTTTTTTTATCCAAAGAAGTCAGAACATGGGGTATGTGCAAAAACGTGGCACTGAACAGAAAGAGAGAGAGAGATGTCAAGTTCATGTGTATGTATATACTTATTTAATAAACTATATTATACTTGTTCTTGTTAAATAATTGACCTACTAGTCTATACAAATTTACCTGGGAATGAATATTGTAAAGAAAAAAATAATATTTTACGTGCAAAAAACTCGGAAAATAAAATATATTACTTATTATTGATATTCTCTGATAAAAAAATTCTTTCTACCATTCAGCACCATTATGTAGTAGAAAAGCTTGCCATTATAGAGAGGATCAATCTAATGCACCCCAGGTCAACAGCTAAAATCACAAGGTCTTTCCCATCTGATATCAGTTTTCTTTAGAGAGATAGAGAGAGAGAGAGAGGAAATCTATGGTCTATTGACTTTTCTCCAGTCTCTAGAGTCTAGCCCTAGTTTCATTAATTCCATGGAGACCCTAGACAAAAATCCCATAGCACATGTAAAAAGAAAGAACCACATGGATCCATCTTGAAGTCATCATCTCTCAATAAAAGTTGAACTTCTTCTCAGACTCTCACACCACACTCTACGAATTTAATGGAGTAATTCCTCTTTGAATATTCTCTCTAGAATTTTGAGCCAAACGGTTGGCAACTTTACAGCACATGCTTTCAGTAATTAATTCTTTAATCTGAATGAAAATTTCAACCATTCGGAATCATTGTTCCACAAATATCAAATCTATTTTGTCTAAATACCAGAGTTTCAACCACTATTTTATAATAATAATAGTATTAATTATTCATCCACACTTTTCAATGCTGAGCTTATCACCTTGCATAATTAAGTAATGGCAGGAGTTAGAATGAGGCATTGGATGAGAAATTTAATTAGAATATTGAGTTCAGAGCCAAGTCAATATGACCAACTTGTTCAAGCAATATTCCTTGATTCTTCGCCTAATCCTTTAAAGTTAATAAAAGATCAATCCCTTTTATAAAGACTCAACCAAAATATTTCCTCCCCCAGATCAAGATATTAAAAGAGGTGATTTGTCTAATTGGATGGTTAGGATCTGCAGATGGTTTTGCTGATTGAGCCATACCTACTAAGAAAATATCAATCAATCTGGATGGGTTGCTTTGTAATGTATCTCTCTCCCAAAAATGCTAGTACCCCAATTCATGGGGTAGAAGATAAGGGTTGTATGGTTATTTTTCTTTAAACTGTTAATGCCATAGAGAAGAGTGAAGACTGTGAAGAATAATGGAGACAATGATGATAACAAATTAATAGCTGCTTTGACTTATAGCCAATGTCTTAGGATTCTGTTTTTTTCTGCTTTTTTTTTTTTTCTTTTTCTCTTTGTTTAGACATGGTTATTCTTTGGTGTCATCAAGACTTCAAAGACCCTCACAACAGTAGCTGGATGGTGAAACTAGATCACAATTCACATCTTTATGTACAGTGCAGAAAGTATCCAAATTAAATTAAAGGCAGAATCTGATCAAACTTTTTTACCTTCACAGATGGTAATTGTGTGGTCCAGGTCCAGAAATTAGATATCAAGACAGACCTTTGGTTTGGTGGGTCAAAAATAGAAAGATCAATGAGGTCCTCATTATTGGAAAATATGGCTGGCTCCCATTATTAAAGTATGAAGCACCATGTAATTGTAATAGAAGTTACTCTAGTTTGTAGAGAAGTACTGTTTGTGTAACTCCTATGATTGATTTTCTATTCATTTAAACTAGGTTTTACTTTTTAAGCAAAAATTTGTGATGCCGATTAAAACCAAACGATCTTTCTGGAATCTCTAAAAAAGGACAAGTTTGTGTTTTTATGAATGGCTTCAATGAACAAACCAACAACCTCCTGAATTTCCACGTCCCATTCTCATCCCCCTCCTCCTACAATGGTAGTTGGGTTTCTTCTCCCAAGAAGGGTAGATGAAAGAATAAGGGGACCCATATCACCCCCCTAAACTACAACCAGCTCTCCATACTTTTAAATTACATTGTCCTCTCTTCCCTTACCCCAAACAAAGAAGCTGCTCTCTCTCTCTCTCTCTCTCTCTCTCTCTCTCTTTCTCTTTCTCTCTCTCTATTAGACTCAGATACAAATAAACATGGCAGCAAAGAACGACCAACCCACAAAGAAGTTAGTGAACAGAGGAGCATGGACGGCCGAAGAGGATGGAAAGCTGGCTCAGTACATTGAAATCCATGGTGCAAAGAAGTGGAAATCAGTTGCAGTCAAAGCAGGTACTGTCTTGGTTCTTGAACTCAAATTCTAACTCATGAATTGTTATAGATGTCGTTGTTTTCATCTTAATCTCGAGATGGAGCTTGATGGGTTGCCATGTTTTAATTTTCCAGGTCTGAACAGGTGTGGCAAGAGTTGTAGGTTGAGATGGTTGAATTATCTCAGACCCAACATCAAGCGAGGAAATATCTCAGACCAAGAAGAGGATTTGATACTTAGACTGCATAAACTCCTCGGGAACAGGTGACTGGTTAATTATCATTTATTACTCAAACAAACACTAACCAGTGACTCCTAGTATATCGCTTTTCTTAGCTAGAAACAGTACTTAATTCACTTCACGATCACTTGGCCTCTGCATTTTTAATTTTCATTAATTCTTTCTTTCGTGCTCTTCTTCTAGGTGGTCCTTGATTGCTGGAAGACTACCTGGACGAACGGATAACGAGATCAAGAACTACTGGAATTCTCATTTGAGCAAGAAAATAAACCAGCAGAAACCGAAACCATGTGAAAGCTCAGCGGAGAAGCACGAACCCGAACCCCAGAAAACCTGGGAAAATACAGAAGTGAGTGAAGAAAGTAAGAAGGAAGGTGGAGAGTCGGAGACTGGTTTTAATGTGGACGACTTCTTCGACTTCTCAAGCGAAGAGTCTTTCGGTTTGGAGTGGATGAACACATTTCTTGAGCTTGACGAGGGCTTATACTTCTCGTGAACCCAAATAGTGTTTTTGGCTCATGAACTGTGTGGATTTGATTTATATCCAACTTGTAAAAACTTAGTGTGAGTGAATGAATTGGTTCACTTTCTATTTTGGTTTGGAACTAAAAATTCCATTTCTGGTGCTAATAGAGTAATGACTTCATAGTTATTGATACCCCTTCTGCAATCTGCTAATAATTTCTCAACTTCTAGAGCATATCTACAGTTCACTATAATGGACGGCGACCATTACAGACTTTTTCTTTTCTTTTCTTCTATTGATTGATTTCTCTGTCATTCTCAGTTTTCTGACCAGTGTCATAATTCATAATTCAAAGGAGTAAGGTGGACTAATGGATGGTTAGGATCATTTAGATGGTTTACCGAGTACTGTAGCAAAATCTCATTTTACCGGAACACGCCAAGGAGAAAATGCATTCTGTTAAGAATGTGATACGTTCAGAAACTAGTATGCTTGATTATTATTTTTAGTGTTTCAAGAAGCTAAGAATCATGTGAACAACCTGAGCACAGCATCAACCCCAACATCAAGAATATCTCTTGTAATTGTATGTTAAATGGGGTTTAATTTCTTTAAACAGTCTCTATCTGGTTAGCTCACATGTACTTTGTATTTGGTCTCAACACATGGTCCCAACAGCCATCGCAGCATGCAGGGCTGCAATGGTTGTTGGGATCCTATATGAGAACCAGATAGAGACTGTTTAAAGAAAATAAACCCCATTTCTATCAAGAAAAACATGCCATGAGATATTGTTAATATGTGGTTGGATGCTAAGTGAGCAAAAACTCTGCTACTACAGTATAGAATATTTAGGGTTTGATTGGTTTAGAGTCGGAATTGAAATTATAATTGGAATGGTCTATTCCCATAGTTTATTTGGTTACGACAAGAATAAGAATGGAAATTGGAATCAACAGAAATATGATTTCATTCCCAGAAAAGGAGGCTCAAATGGGGGAATGCCAGTCCACTAAAAATAAGAATGGAATTCTATCTCCTCCCAACCAAACAATTGAAATCAGAATAGCCCATTCAGATTCAAATTTCAGACCTCTACTCCCGCAAACCAAGGGCTTTACATTTTATGTGCTGAGATTTGGTCAGGATACCGGTCTTTCATCTAATACACCCAACACGATACAAGATATATCTATATCTATACTATCCATAAAAGAGTGAATGCCCCTTCTTTCTGGAATTTTCAACATTTTCTACCCCTTGTTTAAGCATGAAATGGGCATAAATATCATTTATTCTCACTTCAGAAACTATCAACTTATAACTATTCAAAAACTATATATGAATTATAAATAGTTTTTTCTTGAAGATAAAACTGCCATATGTAAATGCACATACACATTTACTAGTATTTTCAAAATCATGAATCATCATTAACACGAGTTGACATATATGCCTCATCATCTCCCATACTGTTGTTGGGAGATGTTCTCAATACAATAGAAAGTGGGGATGTGGTGCAAGGCATTGCGAGGCGCAGATGTCAACTCCATAAAACACATGCATCCAACATTTTTCTGGCCACAACCAAGACCCCTTAATTTCATCAAATTCAATTATGAGAAAATAAAAGTTTGATGATCGGGAAGACGCATCTGACCATCAGAGGGATGGGTCCCATTTTTTCTATGATCGTTGATTGTCGTTGTTAGTGATCGTAGACCGTAGTTGTCTAAACTCTAACTGGTTCAATAGAGATGTCTTTATTTTGATCAGTTGATACGATGGTCTTGACTCTTGACTAAGTAAATGCACCCAATATCAGACATCTGGAATATTGTGTCGTTTCAAATGGGTCCCATGAGGCGACAAAATCACATGGCAGTCATACCTAGATATATTATTTCTCCTTTCTCCTTTCTCTGTTTTCTGTCCAATATTAATTTATTTCACCAAAACCAAATCACAATTATATTCACAACCGGTCAAATTGGCATAAAATGTTAGAAACTTCGAAATAAATTCCGAGGTAGCGAATCAATATGGCTACCAAACGGATGAATAAAATAAGCGCGGACGATGTTTGTTCTTATAAATAAATTTCAATACAGATTAGGGGTGTTCACCGATCGATTTGTGGGTTTTTTTTAATCGATCCGGTATTATTAGTTTTTAAAAAATCGGTAATCGAAACCGGACAGGCCGATCAATTAATCGGTTGACCGATTCAGTTGATCATCAGTTTAGTTTGTCGATTTTTAATTTTTATAATATATATTAAAAATATAATAAAAATTATAAATATATATATATATATATAAAGGATTATATTTTAAATAATAAATAATAAATAATATATTATAAATATTATTTATATATAATACATATTTATCAATTTATAATATATAAAAATATAAAAAATATATAAAATATATAAAAATATATGTATACTGGTCGGTTTGGTTAATCACTGATTTTCTATATTGATTAACTGAAATCGGACTGATATCTTCAGTTTTTTAAAATCACTGAGTCGATTAACCGATTTTTCGATTTGGTTATGATTGATTTGACTTTTCGTTTTTTTTTTTTTTATTTTGATTTCTAATCTAATCCTTTTATCGGATTGTTGGGTTTTTTGAATTAGATTGAATCGAAAAATATTATCACCCTCTATTTGACATATTATATATATATATATATCCGTTGGATCATTGGATGGGATCGATATGGAATTTACATTATTAAATTTGATGGGGCGTTAATCGCCCCGATTGAACTGCCACGTAAGTGCTTATGTGGACACTGTCCTCCCTAGACGAGTTGGCAGCATAGCCAACGTGAATTGTTGTGGAGCTTAACAACAGTGTACATCGTGGACTTAGGACGAAGAGAGACATATAGCGAACACTAGTCGAAATTCAATCTCCCTCACCTTTTGCCATGGTTTTTAAAAACGAACCGGTGACCAAACCGGTCAGGGGTCCGGTTACTGGTTTGAACAGTCTGACTATTTGACCCGAATGGTCGGTCTGTTTTGATAAAAAAATAAAAAAAAATAAAAAATGATCAAAATCGTTCGAATGGTTTGAATGATTAATCGGCCAGTTCAGCGGTTTGCTGACCAAAATCAATAGTTTTGGGGGAAAGAACAGTTTTGGAGGAAAACGGAACTGGTTAGATGACCGATTCTTGGTTTTTCCAGTCCGATCCGACCATCCAACCAATCCGATTTTGAAAACAGTGCCTTTTGCTTTGCCTTTCGCATAAGGGATATGAAACCAACCTTGGAACCTTGGTCGAGGATGACCTCGAGACATGGCACATGTCCTATAAGGGGAGGAGCACAATGATACTCGCCCACAAATATTTAAGGGCATGCCACCTGATGTAGGATCATCTGGCTAGCCCAATAACAGGCCTACACGTGTCTGTCATTGCATTGCAGGGCAAAGTCAATCAGAGCATAGGCAGAGTCAAGCTCGACGCATCTCTTGGGGCCAATCAGGGCGCGCTTAGGGATGAACTCAGCAGGTCTCGCGGGACCACTCGTTGCGTCACCTGGCGGCCTTGGATGGCCGCGCTTTGGCCGCCTGAGACCTGCCATGACTCGGCGGCCTCAAGTGTACCACCACGAAGGTAAGGGATCCAGAACTCAAGACTCCCAAATTCACCCTGAGGTTTCTTGCTCGCTCCTGTGGCTTCGTATAAGTTCCCTTGTACCTCAGCCTCGGCCACTCCACATACACATACTAACTTGATCATCGGAGTCCTTATCTCGGGTTCACACCCGAGGTCTCTGACACTGTTCCCCTTGCAAGATCTGATCCCTTGTCTTCGGCCGCCTCGGACACCTCGGGCCTTGGATATCTCGCACTTCGGACACCTCAGCTGATCACCTCGGCTTGGGAGAAAATTTACCTTATTGACCCCTCGGCCAATCCAAGCATCAACACCACCCAAGGTACATTTTGCTAGACCTGTTTATGAGTCGGGTTGCATTGGGCTTTGTATATGTATTAATAAAATACAATTAGGCCTGAGCTCGAGCCTGGACCGACCATCGGACCTAAGTCTTGAGTCCGAGCCCGACCCTCATATAAAGTCCGAAGCTTGGGCTTGAGCCTGAGCCCGACCAGAAATTTGAAAACATAAATTATTTTCTTTATTTATTCAATAAAAAAGTGTTTTATTTATATTAAAAACCTTTAAAACTCAAAAATAATAAACATCTCACTATTACTTAGAAAAAATGAGAAGAACAAAGAAAAATATTATATATATTTTATTAAATAAAATATATTTTATTAAATAAAATATATTTTTATTATTTAATATATAGTATCAAGTCGGGCTTGGGCTGGGCTTTTTTGATAAAGCCTGAGCCCTACCCGAAAAAAAGTCAGGTCCGGTGTTTTTTAGTCTTGAGCCTGAGCCCGCGGGCCTAAAATTATGACTTAATAATAGGTCGGGCTGGGCCAACTTGTCAGACTACCCGGCCCATGAACAGGTCTACGTTCTACTTCCACTCTCTGAAATTCTAGCTCTCTTGCTTTCTATCTCTCTATTAGATAAGCAAAAGATAAGGCTTACCCAAAATCTGGATCGTGATAGAGTTTGAACTGTATTAAAATTAGTTTTCCGAGATTACCCTATTTTACCTTCATCTTAAATAATGAGAGTTTCATTCGAACTCTTCCTCTTTATTGTATTTAAACCTTAGCAATAAAATTCACGAGTGTGTGTTGTTTTTCTCACTACATTGATTTTGTTTTACTCTCTTAAGTTTTTTAGTTCTGTTCGGCTACAACCAGCTCATCCTAACTAGCTCGACTTAGCTGACTTCTTCACTAAGTTGAGCGTCAGAGTGCTCTTCCCAGGTAACCACCGTGGGGCATTTGACCTTTTTGTGCTTGTAGGGCATTCTAACTCAACTGGTCTACCTTAGTTTGGATAGTATATCAAACTGACATCGTCTGTGGAAATTAACACAAAAGTCCTTCAGTTCCCTTTTCTCTCCATCTCGATGATAATGCCTCCAAAGAATGTCTCAGACCACTTACACACTCATTCTTCTTCCAGGGGCTCACACTTCATGCATGTCTCATCACCCCGAGAGCTTCAAAATCAGCCAATGATGCAGGAGCAGTTTAACTCCCTCCGCCAACAAGAAGGGTTAAGGGTGGACCAAAATGGATATAGGTGGAAATAGTAAAAATTGATTCTAAAGTACTCTTGGCTAAGACTTGGATGGTGATGAACTGTTGATGATTATTATACATTGGAGAGATATTAAGAGATGGGGGACAGAGCAAGTTACACTACACTTGAGGTCCACTGTCCCTATTACGGATACCCTAGAGTTGTTTGATCCCGTGCCTCTACATTTGCAGCGATATCAAGTGACTATCTGTAGGGGTGCAAAATGGAATGTACCATTATCCGATTCAAATTTGAATCCAATCCTATTTTGTAAGATTTAGATATACCTTAACTGAATTTTTAAATTGGATTAGATTGAAAACTATGGCCCGTTTATATAAAATTTACACTATCGAATCATCGGATGGGATATAAAATTTACATTATTAAATTGAATTTGAATATATCCTGTTTCTGCCTTGGACGAACCGAGGGTAATAAGGTAAATTTGCTTCTGAGTCGAGGGTTGATTGATACGGTTTATAAATCAGGTTTGGTACGGTTTATCTTCTCTCTAAACCCATCCTCTAATTCTTCCACGTTAAGACTTAATAACATGTAATTTTTGAACCTGCCTCGATCATGTAGGATTGGGGAACGAACCCAAACACAATCGGAATGAAGCATCAAAACCCTAACCTGATTAAACCTAACACAAAAATCATCCCATATGATCGGGTCAAAACTGGATTCACCATTTAACCCAATCCATTGACATCCCTAATGCCAATGCTATCAGATAAGATCGTTCGGAAATCCTAAGGCTGCATTTGTTGTCTAGACCGCTAAACCATACCGAAACTAACTGGAATTGGTGGCTTAGTCTGGTTTACTAAATTTTATAAAATAGACCAAATGACAAATCATATTAAACTGAATTATTAATAATACTTATTAATGTATATAATATGTAACTGTTTATTTTTGAAAAAGCGTGAATGCAATTTATATAGTAGTAATAGGTGGCATTTGTTATATGTCAAGTTGATATCTAAATTATATTTGTTATTTGAGCTTTCTAATTGGGTTAAGCCCAAATATGGAAGTAGAGACGATCACACCCTCCATGGATCGATGTGGCCCCCCCACCTTAAATTATATTGGATGAAATGAGGTTAATGGCTCAGTTTTCTTATAGGTTTTTGATGTGTATCCGCTGCACCACTCTAGATATAATGTAGCAGTAATTAAAGAAATTAATGGCTCAGTTTTATATAGGCTTTTCAGAAAAAAAAAATGTAGTAGTAATTAAAGAAGATGAACTGCTGCACCATCTTTTTCCTGCACATGTTGCACAAGCAATCAATTTGTGGTGTATATGGCTAACCCCTGTGTAAAAGTACTAATCTTTATACATGTACCCAGGAATAACAATCACTAACTCATATCTAAGGCCTTTCATGTATACTTTTACCTATCAGGCAAGTAATTACAGAATTCTGATTAGGTTCCATGCCTGTAATAAATCATGGCCCCACTGTAAAAGTTGTGGGCCCTATGCATTTAAATTCTGATGTGAAACTTTATCATTGGTTCCACAACCCACTGAACAGTTAAAGCATTCAGCTAAACCTTGACACATGTTTTAAAACTTATCCATGATTTATTAACGTATTTCTGTCATTTCACTTATCCATTAACGTACCGGATGCAACACATAGGGACTATTAGACACAATTTCAAAGTGTAAGGTACTGTATGGACATGTTTTAAAACTTGACACAACCCCTAAAATACAAGGTACTAATCATAAATTTTCTCTAAAAGATATGTTTTGAAGTTCGGAGACTGACTTGACACAACCCCTAAAATACAGGATACTGATCATGAATTTTCTCTAAAAATTTTGGGTAGTGTTGGGTTGATAAATCTGGGTTTTGGTATCTGTTTGGATCCAGGCCAGGGTCCATGTCTAGGATTAGTGTTGGGTTGGCCTTCAACTTGACCCAACCCATCAAATTTATACCCAAGAGGTCAATCTTTTTAAAGAAAACAATGATAGATTTTATTAGAGAAAATTAAGGGCAAAAGAAAAGGAGTTTTATTATGACTTCTTATATTTTTAATATAAAAATAGACAACCATACTAACAGGAGGTCCGTGTGAACTTTGTGGCGAGAAGATCCTTCACTTCCCCTCATTCTAATACAAATATAGAAGATAATTACATCAAAAAAAGGAGCTTAACATCACTATTTGTTACAAGTTACAGCTGCTACCAAACTTATCAAGTTGTTAGAACATGCAACTTTACATAAGCAATCTAGGAGTGAGGGTAAAACTGTTCCATTGGAAGGGCCGAACCAATACCTGACATTACACAAAAGAAGTTTTCCATGACTTTGTTGTGGAATCGAACTATGTTAATCTACAATAAGAGGGAATCAAAATCAGGGGTTATGATGGCACGCTTGTAGAGCTCTCCTATGACGCAACAGTGTCGGTCTTCGGTATTGATGGCTACGACATCCTGGGCAAAAATACAGTCTGATCCAGAGGAAACCTGCACAAATGACCAGAAATTAGGTAACTCTAGAGAAATGCGTTTCTAATTTCCTCGTAATGATTGTGGGTCACATTATGAAAAAATTTGGTGGGTGTCAAACATGAAAAAATTTATTTTACTTGTGGATCTGATGATGATGTTAGTAGGCAGATCATTACTAAGGTCAGATGATGAAATAGATGGGTTAAATGATAGTAATGCGATGCCTTTAATAGCTCCTAAATAATTCTAGCATTTATTTTCCAATTTCTTATTTTCTCTATAGTATTTTGTGAGGCAAAGGGAGTCTTTCTGTTTCTGTCACTCGCTATTGCTTTGAGGCCTGCAGTAATTGGTTCTTTTCTGCCTCATGGCCAGTTCATATCACAAATCCAACCTGTCCGTTGGTGAATAACAACCTGGAGTAAGAAACTTTCACTCTCAAACAGCCCCATGTGGCACTGTTCATTGAATTTGTTTCAGTCCAGTATTTTTTGATTGGTTGTTTTCAGCCAGTTTTTAATGAATATTACTAAATAAACAATGAAAAACATGACTTTTCCAAGTGGCATAAGGCTATTGAGCTGGAAATTTTTGACGTGTGAAGTGTTTGACATGCAACCATATGGATCCATTTCAGCTGCCACTTCAGCAGCCGCATGTACTAATCATGCAGGTACAAAATTTCAAAATTGTTTTGCTTGAAAAATAGACAGCCTTGTCTTTGTGTGTGTCTGTGTTCAACATTACAACAGAAATATAAGTTCCATATTTTCTTACAAATCAGCAAAAGTCTTATGAAGATATTAGAAAATAATTTCCAAAATTTTCAAATAAGTAAGTTTTTGGGTGAACACACAAGTACCACTAGCAAAGGAGCATGCAAGTGCAACTTCAAAGCAGAGAATAAGGCCTATGGTAGAAAGGAAATGAAGAATTAGATATGTATAACTGGCCCAAAATAAATGGAACAAAGTTGGGTGAAGATGAAAAATAAAAAAGATGCAACAAAAGATAAAGAGGGCCACTACCGTTGGTCCCAGCTATCTGGGGTCTTGGGAATGGTGGACTAGATATCGGCTATGTTACCCAGATATGACAAGGACACAGCTGGACAAGGTTTTGGATATGAAATTTACACTAAAAATTTAAATATCTGACACAATATATTAGCCTTGTACAGGTATCGGAGGATCATGGATATAGGCCTAATCTCCTGCATTAAAGATGCAACTAAGAATGAACAGCAAAATTTTATACGGAACAAGGGGGGAAACATAAAGAAGGAAATAGTAAAGGTCTAGAGATGAGATTTATTTTATGCACTCACATCATAAAGGGTTTCTCCAAGCTTTAGCTTGACAGCGCCACTCTTGTACACCAGCATTTTGCCCATGAAACCAGGAGGCAACTCTTCTAAACTGCAGCCCTGATCTGCAGCACCCACACTCTTCAATGGTTTTGAGCTGCGAGCCATATCTTTCCCCTTTGCACTAGCTGACCGCTTAACTAATGGCAGAGAATCAGGTAGCTGAATGAAGAACATTTTCTGTTCTTCACCTTCCTCCTGCAATTTACAACCAATATAGTTTTACAAGCAATCCACCATTATAACAATATATAGGATTTGCCAGCATTTATTGTGTTTTCACTATCTAAAATTGTATTAATCAAATTATTTACCATCAGTCCAAGCTCTACAGCTGGTTTTATAGTGCTCTCTTCATATGGCAAGTCTGATGAATCCTTCCCAAATTCCTCCTCATCAAGAAGTTCTACAGAAGACAGGACAAGCTATAAGAGGAAATAAAAGGAGAAATAATGCAGCCAGCTAAATGAGGAAAGAGCAATAGAAATAATTTAGCTACATCAGCACTGTGCTTCACATGTTAGTGTAGCAGGAGTAAAACCCCCAGATACAAGGTTGGATGCACATGGCACCTGTTGTAAGAGCATACACAGTCAAACTACCACAGACCCAGTTTAAACCATTCTGAATCAGAACCAAATTAACCTGGTCCAATGACCGATCTGGATCACCCAACAGTAAGTCAGAGCAGAACACAAATAATAATAGATGCTCCTAGATGGAGAGGAGACAATCTCCCCCAACAGACATTTGGGAACAGCTGCTCTCTCCTTTTTCCCCAGTTTCTTTTATATAAAAGACAAAGCCGCAAGGACCTACATTGGTCCGATCTCTCTCCAGAGGGTATATAGTGCAGCTGAGCCCCTCCAGGTGGTCTGGCCACTCCCAAGTTATAGCTTGTGAGTAGGGAACTGATATAATTATACTATATGGCAGGGTGGTCAAGATAAATTTTCATCCTGTACTTAATTAGTGTGGTTGTTTGCCATTAAATAGATGCTGCAATAATAGTGTCAACCATTCGGGGATGCCCCTAACAGCATACCTGGATTTCCTGAGTATGGCCTCCTCAGGGGAAGGGTAACAGGGTAGTAAGTATAGTAATTCTGCAGTGACATCAGGAAAGATCATTTACTAGTAAGTATAGTAACTCTGAGCATACCAGGATAGTAAGTATAGTAATTCAGAGAGAGAGAGAGAGAGAGAGAGAGAGAGGGAGAGGGGTATTAGGTTTACATACCCAGGGTTCAACATACTCTTTCTTCTTCTTCTGGTCTGACTCGTTAGTATTATCTGCAGAATCCCAGGCAAGGTTGTATGCATTAGAACCACCAAGCTTGGCTGTTGAAATCATCAATAGGAAAAGACAATTCTCTTACCATCAGGAATATGAACTTGAGGTTCCACTCTACTGGTGCTGCTGCTACCAGTCCCTCCCCTAGGAACACCAAATGTTCTTATTGCAGGTGATGCACCTCCATAACCAAATGCTACTTGAACCGCTGCAGCAAGTTCAGATGTCAGAAGTGAACTGGTACAAACGATGTATTGAATCACCAAGAAACTTGTTATCTGCTATCCATAGATAGATGTTTTGTTCTGTAGGTCAGACCAAACTCAGGCTTTAACCTTGTGTTTTTCAAATTCCAGCAAATTCTGCAAGGTAATTATTAGAAGTTTTAGAACTGAAATAAGTGGTGCATATAGAATAAAGGACCTTATAGTGACTTTCCAACAGATAATTAACCTTGCAAACAAAAGATCAATTAGGTGTCTGCTTACCTGGTTTGGGTACTTCGACTGACCTACTGGATGGTCCATTAACTATAAAACTTATTCTCCCATGTTTACTATTGTAGAGGAGAGGGCAAAAGAAATCAAGCAACCTGGGTTGATGCCTAAAGTGTTACAACAAAACCTTGTCAAATAGAGGAATCAACAGATAGACCTGTTCATGGGCCGGGTAGCCTGAAGGGCTAGCCCGGCCCGCCTGTTCTTGGTCAAGTTTGGACAAGATCTTAGGCCTGTGGGATCAGGCTTGGGCACAAAACACTAAGCCCAACTTTTTTTGGGGGATGGGCTCAGGCTTTCTCAAAAAGGCCTGGCCTGAGCCCAACCTGATAATATTTTGTTCCTCTTCTCTTTTCTTAATCCACAGTGATATCTTTCAGTATTTTTGGGTTTTGAGGTAAACCAGTTTTGTTGTTGAGTAAAAAAAAAAATCTTCCTGCCCGATATATTGGTTGGGCTTTGGGCTCGGGCCCAGGATTCAGACTTTATATGAGGGCTGGGCTTGGGCTCATGCTCGGGCCTGAACATGTTCTGTTATATAGAGGCAAAGCCTGGCCTGTGAACAAATACTAACTGCAAAATCAAATAACCTATTGTGAAGACCTTGCCTGCACTTACTATTGTCAGCATTTTTCAATTGCCTTATGCATAAAACAGGTAGCTGACTTTAAAATCTAAAGTAGCATTGAATTTCATGAATATCATCATCATCATTATTAACAAAGATCAAAGAAGTGTAAGACAATGGACTTATAAATCCAGTTGATTCAATATGGACCTGGACCAAGTCAGTCTGGTTCAACCCAGTTTACAAGATAATATACTAGGCCAGAATTTAACAAGTGGTTGACAACTGGCCAGTTGGGCTGATATCACTTCTAAAGAATGTTATAGAATTTAAAGAACTAAAAATATTATAAATAGGAGCCCCATACCCACATGGGGCCCCAATACACTTAACAGATCCACGCCTGAGTCTCCTTTCTCTCTTCCCCTCTCCCAACTCTCTCTCTCTCTCTCTCCTCCACCAATTTGATCTCTCCACCACCTTCCTCCCTGGACCTTCAGAGTTCAACCATCACTGCCTCACTGGAGTCCACATTCTTACAAGAGGAATTCATTCAAAAGTAAACATAAAAGAAAGTGGAAAACACCCAAAACCTCAAAGCTGATGAGCTAAGGGAGATGAATATACAACAGAGAAGCTTTACACACAGACACAGAGAGAGTGGGTGAGGGGAAAGAAATCAAAAAATATATGGAGGATGGATCTCCGGAAAAACATATTTTTTTTTGACGGACATTAGAAGGCAAGAAACATAAAGGGGACTCCAGTGAGCCAGAAGGGGACATCCAACCAACCTATTCTATTAGAAATGCTGAGAATGTTTCCTAGAATTACATAGGCAGCCAAGTTAGAAGTTCTAGGAGAGAGGTAAAAAGCAATGGACACAAAATGGTTAGTGAGATCCCTAATGTCTTCCAAAAACATGCAAGCAGTAATTGGACAGGGAGCCTTCTTATTCATACTTAAGGGCCTCTATGTCAGACTTGGCACCACTTTCAGCCAGCAGGCATTCAAATCTATTTGCAATTGCATGCAATATGCCAAACTTGATTGCCTTCATTACTCACCAAAGAATCATCTTTGAGGGAGCCACTGCTGCTACCACAAAATTGCTGTCCAGGTGGTGGAAAATCCAACCATAACTGGTCTAATTGCCAAAATGGAGGATAGCAAAGTGTAGCAATTTAAACCGTTCATTTATCAAAAAAAAAGTTGCAATTTAAATTGTGAAATTTGGAGGGGTGGGGTCAGTAAGGCTGTTGTTAGAGATCCTGGTCACTTTAAAAGTTTGGACTCTATTGTGATGGGCTCATCTCCTATTCTATAAGCCTCCTCCAACTTCTGCAACATGGTTAGGATTACAGAAAGCAGAGTCTACTTCTGAAAGACTAGAGCATCACAAACTTCCAGATCTCCCAATTAACAGCATGCAAGCCTCCAACTCCTGCTGCTCCTCTTTACTTCAATCCCTCCATGGGTTCCAGTTGAGAACCTTGTAAGCAACAAAGTTCAGAGAACACTCAGTAGACAGGGGAAAGGAGGAATCCAACCAAACTACTTGGACTGTTGGGCAGTGGAAGATCATCTGAAAACTGGTTTCAGCAGCCTGGGCCCCACATATCTCAGGCAGGGTTTACAGTTGCCATCTTTCTCTTTTGTAAATTAATATCAATGGTGATTGCTTCAGAACAATAAAATTCCTAACTTTTTAGGGAATATCCAAACTCCACACTTCCCATGCTTGGAATGATCAAAAGATATCCCAAATATATGACGGGGGTCATATTTGGAGGGGATGCTGTTATGTCATGGAGATTGGACAGACATATTAATAGTCTTTTACTTAGTAGATAACAGAAGAGAGAACTATTCTATTGGACCATCATGTTGTGAAGATGATCAATCAAGTATCTGTGATACTTGAATAACACAGATAAATGACAGTAGAGCTTATGTCTTGCTCTCAATGAACAAAAATGATATTCACTAAAAGCATGCTTATTGCCATAAGAAATGGAGGGGTTTTTTGGGACAGCTAACTATAGATTACTAAAAATAATAGGCAGAGGTATACAAACCAAGCCAAGGCTGTGGCAGGAGGTTCTACTAGAAAAGAAGGAAAGAAAGAAGAAAGAAGATATCCCCCAACCTAACATAACAATCCAGCTCCTCCAGCCCCAAGTAGTACAACAAATAAAGAGATACAGCCTGTTATAAAAGGCAAACTCAAAGCTGAAGTAAGTCACTTCTTGAAATCCTGAAATGGTTGCATTTCAATATGTTCTTATCAACCATAAATGGCTCCATTAGATGGTGAATTTGTTGTATGGATGGATTAAACCTTACTCCAATGGCCTGATGTCACCCATTGAAATGCATTATGAGGTGAGTTTTTCTCCTCCTTGGGACATGTATTGCGAACCAGGCATAACCCAACCTAGTTCAAAAGAAAATCAAATAATCTAATTATATGCCAGCACTAATTATATTAGCTTCTGTTAATTTAATTCCATTTTCCTAGGACTTAATTTAATTCATTCAGACATCCATCAGGTGAACATCTTGATGTGAAGCCTTACTTCAGATAGAACAGGCTCATTATCTATGAAATAGCAATTCATTAATAAATTATATAGCAATATGCTTTGATCATTTTAGAGCAAGTATTCTCTGGCTTCTGCAACTGTTTTGCACAATTCACTAAATTTATGATGACAAAGGAGGCAAAACTAACAACACAATAGAGGGCACAAAGGTCAACCAGTAAACTTTTTTTTTACCTATATAGATCCTTACTGATTGAAAGGAACAATAAAATACCTAATTCACCACAGTCTACTACCTTAAACACCAAACCAGAAAAGCACTGAATTTTTAACAATCTTAGGCCATTTTGAATGTTGCACAAAACCCAGAAACACAGATTTGAATGGTACAGTAAAGTGAAGCTAAAAAACAAAGATATGAGAAGCAAGAGATGAGAAAAAAAAAGCAGAGCAACACATATTTAGGTTTTTCGGCCTTTGGCCCAAGTCAATGGGCAATGGAGAATACAAAGTTATCTGCCTCCACACATAGAGAACCCTAAACCCCCAATACAACCCGAAGCACTCACTCACTCCCTTCTTATTCAAGTGCCAATGAGATACATATTTGAGCAAACCCTAAGCAACATAACATATTCGAGTGTATAGCTCTCAGGGGTCTGACCCCTGTTATGTATCTGTATACCTCCTTTTGTACATCTTTCTCTTTTTAATGAAATCAGTTAATTTTTCTCAAAAAAAAAACATAACATATTCGAGTCAGCCCCATAAGCAGAAAATAGGTTGGGTTGGGTCCGAACCTTCTGCATCCACCACAACCCTCAATAAATTTTCTCTTTGGTTGTGGTGTAAATGTACTTTTACACTGTTGGAGTTATACACTGATAGGTTTAAAAGTTATGCTCGATGTAAATGGAAACCAGGATTATTGATGTAAAACTCAATTTGAGTGGATTTTTACATCGATTTTTGGTGTTTAATTACGCTACAAAACCGGATCAGAGTGTAATATAACACTGGTTTGGTATTTTCACCGCAAACAAGTGCAGCCTTTAGGTTTTTCTCCACAAATGTCGGGTCAGAGAGCAGGCCACAAACAAAAATCAAGGTTTTTAAAACCGAAACACACAACGAACCGGTCAGGGGTCCGGTTCCTGGGTCAAATGGTCCGACCGTTCGAATCGAACAGATGGCCCATTCTGACAAAAAAATAAAAAGATGGCCAAAACCGTTGGACGGTTCAAACGGTTTGACCGCCTAGGTCAGTGGTTTGCTGATTAAATCAACAGTTTTTGGCGAAATAACAATTCTGGGGTAAAACGGAACCTGACCGGCTCCCAGTTTTTCCGGTCCGATCCGGTTTTCAAAACCATGCAAAAAATCAAGGCACAACTCAACATTCAAATTCAGGGTTATGACTGGTTTTGGCCCTTTTGGGCGACAAAGTCTTAGGGGCCGTTTGGTAACGGCAGAAGTTGCTGAACTGAATGATTTATTGTTTTGTCTTTTAGTAAATAGAATAATTAAATAATAAAATACTAAAGGGTATAGTAACCTACCCCGACATCCTTAAAATATCATTCTTCAACCACTTCATTTGTTATCAAACGGCCCCTTAGTAAGTTCAATCATACAAGGTTGGCATAGTCGGTATCAACAATTTGGTTGGCATACCCAATAACAGTGCTAAGAACTTTCCCTCAACTTTCACTTTTTTTTTCTCTTATTTTCTATCAAACCAAACATAGTCTTAAGTTCCCCTGGGGATTTTTTTTTGTGGTGGTGGGGGGCGGATGGCTCCCTTCTGCCACCCCCTGGCTCCGCCCCTGCACCAACCTGAGACGGAGCAAAGCAAAGGAACAAGAAAACAAGAAAGATAAACTACGTATGGAAATTTCAGGATATCTATTAAATTGAGCCAAACAAGAAAGAGGGGCTGCGGAATCAGTAGAGAAAGCACTTACGTTTCTTTTCAACTTTAGGTCCTCGTCTTGCCGAAGCTTCCTTTTCAGTTCAGAACAATAAATTCAATACAAACCATTAAATTCCAGAAAGATTGAAGCCTAACTCGTCATTTAAATCCGTAAAAGGGAAAGAGAACAAACAAAAATAGAAGTAAGAAGAAAGTACGTTGACACGGCGAAGCAACTCCCTGGACTGGGCAGCTTCCGCGTCCTCCACAACTTCACTGCAAATGTCAGAAAGAGTAAAACCCAAGATCTTTCAACGATATGAACAAATTCAAGAAACGGGTACCTAAGGAAACAGCTTCAGAAGTAATACAAGTTGAAGATTACGTTTTGGTTTCAATGGGTTTGTGCGTTCTGCGAGGAGGGGCTTTGGGTGCATATCTGACCTGCCAAAGATAAAGGAAAAATCACGAAATTAAATTCATAGGCTTTGAAGATAAGCTCCGCCATTTCCACACTATAAATTGGGGTGAAAAAATTAGAATGAAAAATTGAGAAGTGTGGTGAGAAAAAGATTAAACAAAGACCTTCCTAGTAGAACGAGCTTGGGTTCCAGATGGTTCTTGCTCCATTTCCGCTTTGTAATATTTGTCTGGACTGGATTTTCAGGAAAACTTTAGAAATGCATGAGAGAGAGAGAGAGAGGGAAAGAGAGAAGAGAAGGGTAGTTAATGAAGTTGGGAAAAGGGAGGAACCCAAGGCCAGGGGTTTTATACGAAACCGCGGTTTGTCCAAATGAAAAAGGCCTGAGAAAACTCCGCTGTCCCAAAGCTAAAAGTCCACGTCAGGTCAGTCCTGATTTTGTTTGGCACCAGGAATTTATGTGCTGCTGAGTTTTTACGAGATCGGATCAGTAGATCATAAAAACGTGTGTACAATAACATCTATAGCCGCACATCGGGAACATCTCTTATCCTATCATAATCATTCACCGGAGATATTTTCAATATGCGGCATTAGTGTTATCTACACACGGATGTGATGAGCGTATTGTGGTAAATGGATCCACGTTCAGTTTATCAGTGTCACGTTAGAAAAAATGATGCTCCTTATATGTTGTGAAATTGTTTTTCCACAAAAAGTGGTACTCCAGGCCATGCCTTCAAAATTGAGAAAGCATGGTTTGGAGTAATGTTGAATTTGACATTTCTTGGAGCTGTAATTTATTGTTGCCAAGAGACATGAGGTAATAGTGATAAGGACATGACATGGCACTAGATAATAGGTATAAGTGCTAAAAACGTTTCTTGGAGCATTTGTATCAAACAGAAAACATTGCTATTGCTCTAGGAAACATCCCACCTGGCAATACTGTTTTCCAAACAAAAAAAAAAGATATCATTTTCTGACATCAGCAATACTGTTTTTTGAGAAAAATGTGTTGTATCTACAACATCGATGACAAACATATACATAATTTATTTTTGACAATTTTTTTTTCGCTACCAATACTCGGTTTACATAATTTATTTGAGACCGGATCTACTCCTCACACATGACACCTCACACTGACCTCAGGCACATCCCACCGTACATTGGGAATATCTTTCCTACTTATGTGTTATTATTTAGGAGAAATGTTCCTAATACACGGTGAGATGTACCTGTGAGGTCGTCATGATGAGGCACCTTGTGTGAAGAGTAGATCCCAATTCAATTTATTTTGGTTGTCTTAAGAAAAATGTGAGCTAGGTGTTGCTACTTGCTAGTAAGTTCGGATCTGCTCCTCACATAACCCTCCTGACACCAACCTTACAATGAATCTCAGTGGGTATGACACCAACCATACATAAATAATTTATGTATATATGCATGGATGTGCTAATAGAATCAAGCTCATGAGCTTTCAAACCAAACTTTTTATTAATCTACCTTGAGCTTGAATAATTAATCGAACTTACCCCAAGGTTAAAACTCTATTTGAGAATCGAACTTGGCAGATGTGGATCTGTTACTTAACCAATTTGGTAAGATCCTACTTATCAGAAAAAAAAACGGTACCATACTCTCCAATTTTATTTAGATTTAGGGGTGTCAATGGACCAGGTTTAGATTGGATCCATCCGAATCAAAACCAATTTGAAAGGGTCGGAAGGTTCAATATGACATGTTGAATTGGAGCAGTCCAGACTGGTCCAAAATAATTATTGGATCGGATTGGGCCTGATCCATCTGTAATGGATTTATATTGGATTAATTTGGGTTGAACCAATATCCGGTCCATTATTGACAGCCCTCATCCATCCACCTCTCTCTCTCTCTCTACAGAAACACGGATGGTGGCCGATTCAAACTTTCACACTTCCAACCCCCACAACCTAAAGAGTCACCAGACCGTAATAAATTAACTAGGAAATATCGATCTCATGGTTCATGCTATTCTTTCTTGCTACCAAATTCTTGGTACCAAAAAACGAGCTAACATTATGTTAAAATCCCATTTATGGAATTCTAGCGCAGCACATTTTACATCAAACACTAACCCAAAGGCCAAACCATTCATCCTCCTCTTGCTTCCAGCTTCTCGTAAAGATGTCGAAAACCAACAATAACTCCATTAATGGTGCTACAACAAACCACATCGACAGTATTATTAGCACTACCACCTGTGATTGTGAGCCAAGAAGGCCGGGGAAGGCAACTGTACTGGCACTAGGCAAGGCCTTCCCCAGCCAACTCATCCCACAGGAATGCTTGGTCGAAGGCTATTTCCGAGACACCAAATGTGATGACTCCGCCATTAAAGAGAAGTTGGAGCGTCTGTGTAAGCAGCCACTTAATCTTTCCTTGAGAATGCAGATCATCATCATGTCTTGTGCCTCTGTAACATTGACATTCATCTTCTTAATTTTCTAATTCCGTCCTTTCTCTTTTGATCATTCATTTACTAGGCAAGAACACCACTGTGAAGACGAGGTACACAGTCATGTCCAAGGAGATCCTAGACAAGTACCCAGAACTGACAACAGAGGGCTCACCGACGATCAAGCAAAGGCTCGAAATAGCAAACCCAGCAGTACTGGAGATGGCACTGGAAGCAAGCCTTGCCTGCATCAAGGAATGGGGGAGACCAGTAGGAGACATCACCCACATCGTCTATGTCTCCTCCAGCGAAATCAGATTACCAGGAGGAGACCTCTACCTGGCGAGCGGGCTCGGCCTGCGCAGTGACGTCGGTCGTGTAATGCTATACTTTCTTGGCTGTTACGGCGGCGTCACCGGCCTTCGCGTGGCCAAGGACATAGCCGAGAACAACCCCGGCAGTCGCGTTCTGCTAACGACATCAGAGACTACCATCTTGGGCTATCGCCCTCCTAACATGGCACGCCCTTACGATCTCGTTGGTGCTGCTCTGTTCGGCGATGGCGCTGCAGCACTCATCATCGGGACAGACCCAATAAGTCAGATAGAATCTCCATTCATGGAGCTCAACTTCGCAGTGCAACAGTTCTTGCCAGGGACGCATAACATAATTGATGGTCGCCTGTCCGAGGAGGGTATAAATTTCAAACTGGGGAGAGATCTCCCACAGAAGATCGAAGACAACATCGAAAGCTTCTGCAGGATGCTCATGGAGAAGGCCAATCTGAAGGAGTTCAACGACCTGTTCTGGGCTGTTCATCCCGGGGGGCCTGCAATACTAAACCGCCTAGAGAGCTGTCTCAGTCTGAAAGCAGACAAGTTGCAGTGCAGCAGGAGGGCATTGATGGATTATGGGAATGTGAGCAGCAATACCATCTTCTATGTCATGGATTACATGAGGGAAGAACTGAAGGGGGGAGGTGGGGAGGAGTGGGGGCTAGTGTTGGCATTTGGGCCTGGGATCACCTTTGAAGGCATCCTTGTTCGTAGCCTGCTGCAATGATATGTGCCAAAAGCAGACCCTCAAAAATTTCTTCAAGGTTTATTGTTGTTTGTCTCTGGGGTTGGATTATGTTTTATAGAGTTGATGCATCAATTAGTACTCATGTTGATGACCTACATGTGCTGTGAACAAATTAAATAGACATTATCATAAAGTTCTCTAGTAAAGAAATTCTGTGGCTCAATATTTCAGAATTTTCGGTATCATCCTAAATACTCTCATTGAACATCATATCCCTTGTTAAAAGACTTTTCTGTTAATAGTTACACAAATAAGAGAGAAATAGTGAGAATGAACTTATGGGCTTTTAGAGGGGTCGAATGACCATCTCGACTACTAGGTCTTTGGCAAATGTTTGTAGTTTATAATAATAGAATAAATGGTTATACATATTAAGTGTTAGGTTGGGGAGAACGAACTCATTTTCTCTTGATTTGGCAAGATATCAGATTGGTTGGTATGAAGATAGATTTGGTGACATGTTATATTAAAACTTAACTAAGATGGGCATTTTGGTTCATTCAAATTCAAAGACGAGTCAAATTTCTAAGTGTTGAAGAGTAAGTATTTAAAGTTTGAAGAATTTTGTGATGTTAGGGGAGCTCACGGTTTGGTTAACTGATTGACCGGTTTCTATTTTTGATCGATTCAGTTCTTCAGTTTTTATATTTATTTATATATAATATATATATTAAAAATATATATAATATACATAAATGGTACCCGCGTTAAATATAATTGGATTTGGGCATCAGATACCACCGTAAGATCAAAATCCAAATCCATCCCAAGCCCTATTGGATTTTGATAAATGGATCCTATTAGGGTCAGAACGAGGTGAATACCCAAATATTCCTGCAAAGTTATTATCGTTAAACCCATTATATTCATGTAACATATGAACGTATTACAGGTGTGATGCAATATGTTAGGAAGGGCAGGGCAGGCCAGGCCAGGCTACATCTGCATATAATACCTAGGCCCAAGCCCGGAAATTTCTGGTCCAGGTTTCATCATCCCTAGTGGTGTTGTCTTGCCATATGCAACTTCTTAAAACTGTTAGAAGAGGCTTTATTGTTATTTGTTAAAACATTGGAATTCAATTCCATGAATTTCTTCTTCATTCTTTATTTTAGACAAATTTAGGAGGTTGGGGTGGGGATAGGCAGGGTGAAGGCATGAATCGGTCCTAGGTAGGTTAGTGGGAATTACATCCACTAACTTTATCAGCTGAGCCAGCCAGTACTTTCCAACTCCATGGATTTGATTTGATCTAACATAGAAGAGCAAACTTGAAATGATGCTTATGACTTGTGAGAAAGAGGGTTATACACTTTTACCTTGCAAGCCATGGATCTCATATTTGGTGGGACCATCCAGCTCAGTTCCTAATGCCACTTAACTTTGTCACTTTGCTGTTAATATCAGAGACAGTGAAGGATAGAAGTGATGAGTATCCCTTCTGCACAAAAAGGTCACTGTGATTCTGGAGTTAGCTAGCTACTAACTGTTATCAACTCCATGCATGTATAATAATAGGTTATTGATTATTCCAAAGAATTCTTCTGCAAAAACTGGGTAGAGAAGATAAGTCATCCTAATCAATCTTAGTGAAATCCCAACAAGGATAGCCCAACTCATGCCTTATTATATAATCAACAAAATGAAAAAGATGATTTAAGTCATAATTAATAGAGTTACTTATGTAGCCTATAATCATTCATGTTGGCATGGTGTAGATCCCAATATTTGCTAGTGGGTTATTAAAAGCTTAAATTCACTGTATTGCACATGTAAAAAGATCCCATTTACCTGTTCTCTTGTCCCTTGTTATGATTTATTTTTGACTCATGTTGAAAACCCTATCTTATCAACTATGAAGGTAAATATTACCACTCCATATGCTTGTAATGTCTAACCAAAAAATCCAAGTCCCAATTGTTACCAACAACATATGCAATATTCTAACAATAAAAATAGAATGATTAATAGTTAACAGGAATTCATAATTCATGCTTTCTCAAACAGCAATGATCCTATTTCAGGCTGTCTTACAACATATGGTGGCAAACCATACATCAGAAATGAAAAAGGGCAGCCCAACACATGAGGTTCCCACCAATGCGGGGTCTTGAGGGGGGCAGATGTATGCAGCTTTACCCTTGACAGTTTTTGAGATTTGAACCGTGGTCATCCAAGTCACAATGGAGCAACCCAACTGTCATGCCAAGGGCTTCCCTCAACCCATACATCAGAAAGTAAGAAACTAAAATGTTAGAGTTTCTTAATGAACATGGTCTAGATATGATGGTCATCCATATGAGAATTTCAACTATCAGACTTTTTTGCTTAAGAAAAGACCAAGTAGGTCTAGACACGAAATGAGCTTTTCACGAACTATTTGAGCTCCACTCGTGAAAAGTTCGATTCGGCTTGGTCTAAACTGAGCTTCAAGCTGAGCTTGAGCCCAATAAAGCTTATCTTGTGAGGCTTGCAAGTCTAATCGATCTTTTACACACATATAAATGAATATATATATATATATGTGTGTGTGTGTGTGTGTGTTTATTATATATAATAATAACTATGTAAAACAAAAAATAGTTTTTCATATGTATAATTTTTTATTTTTATAGAAAGTTTGACTCATAGTCAAATTTGAGTCGAACCGAGCTCAAACTTATAAGCTTTTGAGTCGAGGCCTCATAGTTTCTTAGCGAATTGAGCTTGAATAACCAAATATTGGGCTTAGCTCGGCTCAAATCCACCAATAGGTAGGTAATGTGGCCAATACCACTATAACATATCTCGTTAATGGACATCAATGAGAACCATTCACCATTATTTTCCTTATTATATGGATGACCATGATGAACCCATTGAGTCAATATTCAAAGAATGCCAAAAGAGAAACCAACTATCAAGTATCAAGATTGAAAAACCAAGTGTCAGCTTCTCTATGGTGTATATGGGTGAGCAGGAATGTATGAATCTCAGCCCACTCAATCTCTTGTATATAAAATCAAAGTTAGGGTAGCACATGAAGTCATTAGCAATGTGGGTGTCAAAATTATTCTACTTGACTTGATTATTAGTGACCAACAACTGGTTATGAGATAACATGCCATCATCATCATATGCAATTACTTGCTCCTCAACTCAAATCCAAAAACTATCTCAAGTCTATACCTCTAGTTGTTACCTAAATTTTGAGATGTCAAAAATAGACCTTGGTCCTCACTAAGGTTCAACACTTAACCCTTATTTATTTGCACTGATCATAGATGAATTGACTAAACATATTTAGGAGGTGCTAAGGTGCATGTATGTTCACTTATGGTATCGTTTTAATTGATGTAACTAATGAAGGATTAAATGTAACATTCAGTTTATGGACAAATATCTTAGAAACAAGTAGATTTAAAATAAGTAGGACTAAAATAGAATATATGATATATCAATTTAATAATAATAGGAGTGAAAATCAGGGTACATAAATTGACTTAAAAAATACCTTAAGTTTTTCAAAAAGACTTAGATATATCTTGTGACTCATTTATCCTTCATATTCTTTCAAAATTATACTTTGAATTTTTCAAATCCATGTGGGTGGTGGGCATATCAATAAAAAAAATGCCAAAGCACAATAGATCTCTAACCCCCAAAAATAGGACGAGAAAAAGAAAATATACAAATATAGAAAAAATGTGGCAGTGTCAATTGAAATTTTGTTAGTTTCTCTATGACTCCATCTTATCTTTAGCTCCAACTTGCATGAGGGAGAGAGAGAGAGAGAGAGAGAAGAAGAAGAAGAAGAAGAAATGTGCTAGTGTTAATTTCTTCTAGGAAAAAGGGATAGAACTTGAAAGTTGAAACAATAGCTTTGTTAAGAGCGGATAAATGCTATGTGAAGAGCACTTGAAAGAATTAGTTGTGTAGATTTAACGCAGTGATACACAGGGTATTACTCAAAACAAACCTCTTGCTAAGTGCTCTATGAAGAGCAATGATAGAGATCTAGAACAAAAAAAAGTAAGAAGATAGGGAAAAGATAGAGAAAGAAGGCTACAGAAAATCAAAACTCAAACTCATGTCGTCGGCGAGCTCAGACGATCAAGAGGTGGATAGAGTACAAAAAGAAAAGGAAGGTTGGAATGGAGATGAGATTAGGGAAGAAGACGTGGCAAAGGGGAAATGTATGGAAAGCGTGTTTGGGAGAATAGTAGCAAATAAAAAATGAATGCAAAAAGAGTGTTAGGAAGGGTGAAAAACTTGCTGCTATTGGAAAGTGTTACATGCCTTAGGAGAACTCGCCCCTAAAAGCTAGCTATTAGAGGGAGGGAACCCAGACACATATACACCCCACAACGGCATCTCATACTACCAATGTGGGACTAATGGATTGTAATATTTCACCACGCTCCGCAGCCCCGACACTCACATAGGCTGGCTTTGCACTAGTCCCCCTAGTCTCGGCCGAATACTACAATACTGACGTCACCACTTGCGTCACACGATTGCAATTGGGAGGCATAGTGTAAGCTCTGATATCATCTCTTACATGCCTTAGGAGAACTCGTCCCTAAAAGCTAGCTGTTAGAGGGAGAGAACCTAGACACATATACACCCCACAATGACATCCCATACTACCGATGTGGCACTAATGGGTCATAAAAGAAAGAGGATATAAAATGAAGATGCTTAGAGGTGGCATCCTTTGGTTTAGGTTGAAATTGATGGAGGATAAAATTATGTTCTTGAAAAAGGAATTAATGTTGGCTGATCAAGGAATATTCATTTCTGCCGAAAGAGTGGGAACCGGAGTTAAATCCCCAAACTATGTTCATGAACAAGATTCTAGCTAAACCTTCTGGTGTTGGAGAGAATTTGGAAAAAAAGATAGAGGGGATCAAGAAAATCTAGAGGATTCTAAAATAGGCCAGAGCTAGATATGGGCTCGGGTAATAGCAAAAAAAAAAAAAAAAAAAAAAAGAAGCAAACTTGATAGAGTGGACTCAAGTGATGAAGAGAGTGGAGAGGAATCCAAGAGAATGAAGGAAATCCAAAATCCGGATTTGAATGAGGTAGAGTGTGTCCCAGAAACTCAACTGATGTTTGAAGACAAATTGCATAATAACCATTATGAACAAGTGGAAGAAGTCTCATCGAGCTTTGAAGATTACATGAGAGGCATCTATGCAAATAGTGGAAGAAAACTTCAGACGTCCAAGAGTTGGGATACATTTGGATCCCCAAATAACCAAAAGCATAAAAGATGGAGGCAATGAGCCAAATGCAGAAATGGAGGTATGCTCAAACAACTCAAGATTTTACTTCATAAAATATTTGCCTGTTATACAAAAGAAATGTTTTTATTGGGGGACATAAATAATCTTGAAGGTAAGTAAAGAAAGATTGCAATTAGTAAAAGACAGAAAATGGGAACAAAGAAAAAGAAAAGGAAGGAATAAAAGAAAAAGTTTTTTAGAAAATTTAAAAACAATGAAGTGGAAGCTTGTAAAAAAAAATCCATAAAAAGGGAAAAAAAAGAAAAAACAGATTATTTCAGTTTCTCGAAAAAGATTGCCAGTGAGAATTAAAAGTTTCAAGTTTCATGAGAGAAAAAGGAGCTTCTTTGTTCTTGGAAATACTATTATTAGTGAATTTGTCCTCACTTGAAAGGGTGTGGGTGCAACTGCCCTCTCTCAACCCCCACAATGGCAATTTTAGTCTTAAGTTAGAGCCGTCAAAGATTAGGCTCCCCCTTGACAGTTCAAACCATGAAAAGAACTTGTTCTGAAGCAAAACCAAGTATTAATTTTCTTATAGAAATTAAAAGTTCGGTGTTCATGTGCAAAAAAAAACTTTGAGGGTGTTTGGAACCATGGGCTTTTATTTAATAAACGCTGCCACATAGGTGCCATTTCAGTGGTTCCCCTCTCATGTTCTTTCATACACACGGAGAATAGTAAAAGGTGACTTCGGTTTCTGTGCACGCCTACCATTTGGGGAAGTTATTTTTTAAATCTTCCCCCAACTGTTAGGCATTTTTTCACTGTTATGTTGATGTGGTGCCTAATGATGACTAGTTATCATAAATGGTTGTAATTATTACCTTTCTCAGTTTTACAAACAAATAAAGTACAAATGTTGAATGAAAAAAAATGTAAACGAACCAAAAACCTACTCTATTGGCTCAAAGACTAAGACTGTTGGGGAGTGGATGCAGTAGTTCTAGCTAGGGGGCTATTGGTGTTATGGAATGAGGATGCCAACTTAAAAATTAAGTTTGCAAATCCAATAATTATTTCAGCTGAGGTTGAGGAAAACAGACGGTCTTAATGGTGCATTTCATTCATTTATGGTGAGACTAATAGAAGAAAAAAAAGATTTTTTTTTTTTAACTAGTGGCTGAAATTGGCTGATCAAGTTGTTTCATGCCCATGGGTGTGCATAGGTGATCTCAACCTAGTATTTAACAATAAAGACGAGATTGGTGGAAAACAGATAAGCAAATCGGCCCTAATTAGAAATAAAGATTTTCTGTGAAAAATATGTAATAAAATTCTGACTAGCCATGGGCTAAAATATATTTGGAATAATAAAAGGGAGGGACATGACAATGTTAGGGAAAGAACAGACTTGGCACTAGCAAATGGGGAATGGTTAGATCTGTTTCAGGAAGCTAGGGTGATTCATTTGGTCGTAGGAGGATCAGATCATATCCCCATAGTTCTAGATACTTCCCCTAAAATAGTGGATGAAAAGACCTTTCAGATTTGGACTATCCATGAGGATTGTTCCAATTTCATTAAGGAGATGTCAGATGTCGAGTATGGATGGGGAAGGTAATAGACAGTCTTGAATGATTAAAAGGTGTAAAAAAATTGCAAGTTGAACTAAGGAAATGGAATAAGAATGTGTTTGGAAAAGTGAAAAAAGTATAAAATCCTTGCAAAGTTGAGTTGAGCACAAATAAAAATACCCCTCTATGTTCCTTTCAGCAGGCTAAGGTAAATCAATTATAGAAATAGATAGATGAAGAACTAAGAAGGGAAGAAATTTTTTGGGCTCAAAAATTAAGGCAAACTTTGAGAAGAAGAGCTTGAAATAGAATTGTTACATTGAAAAGAGTGAAAATTGGATTGTAAGTCAAGAGCAAATTAGTAAACTTCTTGTAAATCACTTTGCAGATCGGGAACTTGTACTTTAGGCCAAGTGCCAATTTACTACCCGAACTTTAAAATGCGACAATCTATTACCTACCGTTAATGGTCTCCCAACCCCTTACTGATCTCCCCAGTTCTTCATCTTCGCCATTTGAGCACGATCGAACGTAACTAACAGTCTCTTAACGGGAGCTGGTTCAACGACGGTCTCATTACCAACTTTAACCACCATCCAAATACTAGAAATACGCTAAAAGGAAGGGGGTGGATTACAATAAAAGAAGATATTACCAAATCATATATAGCCTGAGATTTGATGTTGCAACAGGGGGAAGCCGAGCTACCTTTGTTCTAGAACATTTTCTTCTTAGTGCAATGCTGAATCGGGCCTATAATCAGGAGCTTTGTCGGTGAAGACAATGTTTTAGATGTGGGTAACGTATGAGTGAAGAATGGAGACATGGGTCGCTGTTGTCGTCACTCTTCTCAACCGGCATTTGAAACAGAGGATCGGTGAGTTGGGGAGCCGAAATGTTGAAAGAAGTCAGCCTTAATGTTGGGGAATAATAAGACTTCAGCAAAATGGTGAGGTTTCTCCTAAAATCTGAAAGGAAACGAATGAGTATTGTCGTTATGGAGGCTCCTCCATGACCAGAGGAACGGAGGCGGAGGAATGGATGCTTTCCAACGGAGAGCTTAGTTCCCAGGATGACCTCTTGGATGTTTGCCGAGCACAGTTTGAGATGTTGAAACGCACCTAGCTTGGAGACGAGCTTGAGGTTCGACTTCTTGCGCAGCGACGATGATGACATGTTGTGCGCAGTCCTTCCGTGCCGAATCTCCTCGCTCGATCCCTTGAGGCTGCCGTCATTGCCGTGGCCGTTCTCCATTATTGTCCACTGCTCCTCTGAGGCCATGATGCTTGTTCTAAGCTCTACAACCAAGAAGAAGAAGAAGAATGTAGAAGACTGGAGATCTTTGGTGAGGAAGAGAGTGATGCTATTATTAGAGAATTGTATAAGCTATTGATGTTTGAACCAATATTTCAGAGCTCGAGAATGATTTTATGAGAGTCACGGCACTTTCCAGGAAGCTTCTTATTGCATGATACTCAGAGCTAAGTGACCACCAAAAGTACATACAGGAAGCTTCTTATTGCATGATACTCAGGAGTCACGGCTGGCTAGCTCCCAAGCTATACGGCCTAGGAAGAGGAATACATACAAACAAAAGTACATACTCTAACGTAGAAACAAAAAGTACATCAGCGGTGAGATATTAAGATGGTCCCTTGGTCAGTTCTTGGATGTGATCGGAAGGAATTGTACAATCACAGATCTTCCATTCAGATTATTAGAAACCAGGGTGTGTTTATTGGAACACATTGGCCGAGTTTGGAAGGAGTACAAATTGAAATATGTAGAGTGCAAAATCTTATATTTTGTATGTATTTACGTTGTACATATTTGTATTTGTATTGCTTCCAAACCGAGCCTAAAGTACATAATGGCTGGAAAGAAATATAAAACAAGCATTTTTTTTCGGAGTTAAAATAATAACCTTCACACACATTCGCGGTTGACTCAACACTATTCGTTGGCGCCTTCATTGTAGAGGATCTGACAACTCCTTCATTGTCTGGAGAGGTCACTCTCCAGAGCCATTCTAGCCACTGGTTTCTGGGTCTACAGATGGTTCACCTGTCTGTAGGTGTTTGACCTCTCTCTCTAGTTGTTGCAGATTTATAGGCTTACAGATTGTAGATGGTTCATAAAGATAATTAGATGACACTATTAACGGCTGGTTAATAGTAGGTACTATATTGTTGCATTTCGAAAGTTCGGGTACTAAACTGGCACTCGGCCTAAAATATAGGGTACCTATCGGGAATTTTCCCTTAAAATTAGAGTAAATTGCTAAAATCTCCCCTGGAGTTTTTATTTTTTTTTTCGTTGATGAAACCTCCCTTGAAGTTAGTAATTACAATCACCTCTCCTAAACTTTCTGATATAGTTGCAAGTAGACCCTATTCAGTAGAATCTTCTAAATAAAGACATGAAAATGCCCAAAATATCCATGAAGGTACTATTGAGTCTAGTTTCTATTAAAAAACAATACAAACTTTATGAGCAACAAAAACAACGAGAATTTAAAGTTGCAGCTACCAGGTAGCTTTACCTTTGAGTGATTGATATGAAGGATAAATTTAAAAATTAAATAAATTTTAGAAAAGAGATTGAAAGGGTTTGGGGTAGTGATTTAAACATTTTTTTGTCAAAAGTAATTGAATGGGTATTTTTAACATTTTCATGTCTCTTTTTAGAAGATTCTATTAGAGGGGGTTTACTTGCAAGTTGCAACTATGCCGAAACGTTAAGGGGAGGTGATTGCAATTACCAAACTTCAGGGGAGGTTTCAACCACAACCAGAAACTTTAGGGGAGGTTTCAACAATTTACCCTAAAAATTATTAAGTGTATGTATGTGTGTGTATTAATAGTAATGGTTTATGTGTATCAATGTTTTCAATTTGTCATTGATCCGGTTGGTTGAACCATTCGAACCGTTACCTGGCTAGGATTTTAGGTCCGATTCAGTTAAGACCCGCTAAGCTGTCAAAAACCGTTGACTTGGTCAAGAACCGCTTGACCCGTCTGGTTCGATCGTTGACCCATTCGACCCGGTGATCGTATCATAGGTTGCACACTCAATGCATGAAAACTTTTAGAGGCCATAACTTTGTACTTCGATGTTCGATTGAGGTGATATTTTTTTTAGTAACTTTTCGAGATCTATGCATCCCAAGGAGCCATAGGCACATTGCCCACTATTTTCGTGAAAAAGCCCTTTTTTGGCCTTAATTGCAATTTTTAATATTTTTATAAATAAAAATTAAATACTAAACTAAAAAACATAATTTAAATACAAAAATACATATAACATATTAAAATATATTTATACATTATTTATTGCTAATATATATATATATATATATGTATATGTATGTATGTACGTATGTATGTATGTATGTATGTATGTATGTATGTATGTATGTATGTATGTATGTATGTATGTATGTATGTATGTATGTATGTATGTATGTATGTATGTATGTATATCTATACTACTTTAAAAAGCACGAATGGCCTCAAGAATATTTCTGAAATTTTATAAGGACAAAATTTACCTCTCTATATTTAAATTTATTGATAAAAATGAGGGCAAATAGGATAATCGGTTCTTGATATTAAATGAGTTAAAGAGGTAGTTTGAAGATATTCAATACATTCAATTCTCTCTCATTAAATCCAACATTTAAGTTATTAACTTGCATTCATGTTCATTGAATCATATATTTAAGTCATTTTTGTTTATTCTCATCATTAAGTTCTATTAATGATATCCATACTTAATAAATTAAGAATTCCGATAACAAAAAAACTTATACTTTTAAAATCTACCTAGCAAAAATGGTGTTTTCATCTAGGTGGTGTTAAGAAATTAAATCATTTTGGGTCAAATGGGTTAATCCATGTTGCCACGGTCAAATAATAAAAGTAAAAAATAGATAAAATGAAAAGAAATAGAAATTAAAAAAATTAGGGACATTTTTAACATACATATTAAACAATAATAAGTATGATAAGTAAGAAATATTTTTATTGATGATGGAAATGGAATGTAAAATTTAAAATCAATTGGGAAATAAAAAAATTTTCCTATTTTCTCTCATTAAATCCTATATTTAAGATATATTTTTCTCATCATTAAAATCTTCTAATTAAATCCACAATATTAATTTTAATAGTATAAAAATAAATATTTTGAAAAGTAATTTGAAAACAAAACCATTTTCTTCCCTCTCGGTGGTGGGTAAGCAATTCGACCATTTGGGGTCAAATGGATTAATAAATAATGCCATAATTAAATAATAAAAAATTATAATAAATAACTATGAAATGTAAGAAGTATTTTTATTAATGATGAAAATGGAATGTCAAATTCAAAATCTACCTAGAAATGAAGTGATGTCATAGTCAAATAATAAAATTTTTAATAATCGGAAATACAAAGAATCACAAAAATAATAAAAAAAAGATGGAGAAAATTTTGGGAACATATCTAATGTTATATATTTATAAAAAATAAAATATTAAGTACATTGTTAATATTGTGCATTCATTATATTGAACAAAAATAAGTTTTATACATAAGAAATAATTTTATCAATGATGGCAATGTAATACAAAATTTAATGTCAACCTATAAATCAAACATTTTTTATTTTTAGATGGTGGGTTAGTGGTTTGAGTCAAATGATACCATAGACAAACAAAAATTAAGTATAATAAGTAAAAAATATTTTATATAATTTAAAGGAAAAATTGTAGTCAAAGTCGGTTGTACATTTAAAATTAGGATGTAGGTTGGTCCAAAAATCAACAAATTAAAACTTTGACAACCAGCTCTACATTTTAAATTATAAAAACCCTCGCCATGTCATCAGAGGCTTATGTGGTTGTTGCCAACATGGGACTCTTAGTCCATGTTAGACACAACAAAAAACCTATATCAAAAATAGGTTTTTAGTTTCTCTCCCACTCCCTCTGTCTCTCTCACTCTCACAATCATCTCTTGACCTCCCGCTCCCTCTGTCTTTCCCACTCTCTCAGCTTCAATCAAAAATCCCTCTCTTTCTATTGTTCTCCCTCAATCTTTCTCATTCTTCTCCCTTACTCTTCCTCTCAGTCAATATCTCTTTCTCCCTCAATTTCTATTGTTCTCTAGTTGGTGTAAAGATCTCATTAATACATGAAAAAAGAGAAGAAAAATAAAGAAAAAAATGTATTATATATGTTTTTTATTGTATAAAATATATTTTTATTATATAATACATTATCAAGCCAGACTCGGGCTTAGGTCGGGCTTTTTTGAGAAAGCTTGAGCCTGGCTTGAAAAAAACCGGGCCCAATATTTTAGGCCCGAGCCCATGGTCCTGAAATCTTGTCCAAGCCCGACTTAGATCGGACTGGGCTGAGTTGGCCCGTTGGGCTACCCGACCCATGAATAGGTCTAATTAAGAGTCCCATGTTGGCAATTGCCACATATGCCTCCGATGACATAGCGAGAGTTTTTATAATTTGAAATATAGAGCCGATTGTCAAAGTTTTATTGATTTATGAACCAACTCATAGCTTAATTTTAAATGTACAATTGGCTCCAACTATAATTTTCCTTAATTTAAAACTATAGTTTTATTAGTTTTTATAATTTGAGTGTACGTTAATAACATCTCTATACTTATCATTGGAAATCTTCCCAATACACAGTTCAGACTTCAGACGTGCTATGGGGCACTGTGGAGTAGGGCGCCGATCTGAACTCCCAATTTTGCCAAGAGCCACACCTGGAACACGACTCTTTAGTAAACAAAATAGCCAAATTTTTAAAATATGTGTGCAATGCCAAAGTTTTAAAATACCCTCGCGACTGCGCACATGAAATCAAAGAACAGAGAAAGGGAGGTGTCCATTCCCATTTTCTAACCCTAACAAGGAAAACGAAGCAGAAGGAGAGGAGAGATAGTGGAGTGTCTCTATGTCGTTGTCGTTTCAGACTCTACAAATGTTGTGACAAGAATGCCTCGGCATTCCTGTGGGAAATTTTCACTTTCTTCTCCCAATACTCAATCTCCATCCCTTTCTTTCTCACTCCATCAAGAATCGACTAAGCATCTCCCTTGCTCTTGAACAAACACCAACTTGTTGGAACCGTTGTCTCTCTCTACCTCTCAATCTCTCGTTCCAACAAATTTTATCCATCCCCTTCTTTCTCACTGTCAAGAAGCGATTGATCGAGCCTAGAACCTAGAATATCTCCCCCACTCTCACTCAAACAAACCCCTGCTTGTTGCAACTGCTGTCCCTCTCTATCTTTCAATCTCTCGCTCTAAGAATCATCATCGACCTAGTATCTTGCAAGAACCTTGTACCTTGAGAAGAAGCACGCTAAGTATATTGGAGAAGAAGCACTCGCCTAGTGGAGCATCTGATTTGGAACTGGGTGTTTCTTGTAAAACCTTAATGGCATTATAGCACCATTACCACAGAAAGAGCTGTGGTAAGATGAAACCCATGAATCACTTCTCATTTTCATTCTTCCCTCAAACACAATTAATTATTTAGGGTATTTTTTGGTTTCATATGTCAATTGATATACAAACTAGGCTAATGGTTCATCGTATTAAGGTTGTGTGTTGGGTGTGTTACATTTTGTGTTTCTTATTGTTTAAAATCAATTAAGTGTGTTTTTGTGCTTAAGCATGCTAGGTCGTAAGTGTTTCTTTGCATACTTAAATATAATATATAATGTATCTCTACAGAACTTTATAAGCTTAGTTTGCATTCCTTGAGTGTTTCGAAGAGGAACTTGATTATCAAATCAGATTAGTGAACAATGAACCAGATATACAAAGCCATACCAGTAATATTTTCAATATGCTGATAATCCATCGTAAAAAACATCAGTGCCTACAATTACCAATTGCCATCGAAACCTAAAAGAAAAGAAGTAAGAGTGTGTTTAGTCATATCATGGTCTCCTCCCTCTCCCAACAAAATTAGGATGAACTTTGATGGATGCAGCTTTGGAAATCCAGGTAATTCTGGATTTGGAAGTGTTTTCAAGAACAACATTGGACACATGGCATTCATTTGGGCCCATTGATCATGATGATTCAATAAGGACAAAGCTGATGACAATACAACAAGGGATGAGGCTAGCTAAATCAGTAAATTATAGAAATCTAATGGTACCTTGTAGACATAGACATGTTATAATTAGGATGTCTCATGATAGGTAGTGTCTAGTGTTGGACCTTGGCTTGTAATCATCTTTATTTTATTTATTATCAACTCATCTTTCCTTTAATTTCTTCAGAGATCTTCATTCCCATTATTGTCTGTCAGTCTGTTGTTAGTAGCGATCTAGTTCCTACCAAGCTTCCAGGGTTAAATTTAATGCTGAGCAGCTGAAGATGATATGAGAAAATGGTCCTAGAAACCTGGAGAAAAAATTATCTTCAGACGATAAACAAATATGAGAGCTAGAAGGATCTAGGATTTGTGAGGGAAGCCATGCAACATTCCTGAAGCTATCCTTAGCATTCTAATGCTATTTTAGAACAATCTGAGTATCTGACCTATTAGAAACATATTCATCTTTAGCTGACCTTATGCTTAAACAATTATTCTATTATATTTTATTGTTGACATGCATTTAAATCAAAAGGGAAAAATAAAAGATATGGTACAAGAAGATAGCCCGATTACCTGAGGTTGAAGGAATTGATGGTGGCTGAGGAGACGAGACTGAGTTACTAATTTCACTTTCCAATTGTGTCAGAGCAGCTCGGACATCAACTAGGGTGTCTAGAGGTGTGCCTCTTGAGGCTGCACTATTAGTGTTAACGACCATATTGACATTCCCCTTTTTGTTTCTGAGTTTTGTTGGAACCAGATGTGGATATAACTTCCAACGAGTGTCTTTAGTGTGTTTAGGTTTCTTGCAATGTTCACACACTAGGTCTTTCTTAGCCTCTATCTTCATATCATTTTCCTCATCTCCCCCAGACTCGGGTTTAACTGCTACCAGGGAAGATTCGAAAGGCTACTGCTGCAACATAACCTTTCTTCTAGTCTCCTCACTGTGCACTAGGGAATAGGCTTGAGACAGAGCCACACCCTCTCTTGTCAACAACGATTGTCTTATAATATCATACTTGGAATTTTGACCAGTTAGGAACTCAAATACTCTGTTAGTGTCAACTTGTCTTCTGTAAGTCTGTGCATCTCTCTGACTTTCCCATTTTATTATCTCAAGATGGTCAATTTCATGCTACAGAGATTTTAGGATTGAAAAATAAACAGAGATTTGTTTCTTTCCTTGTCTAAGATTTCTAACTTCCAATTTCAGCTCATAAGCCCTAGCAACATTAATGGGCTGAGAGTAGGTTTCCTTTACAACATCTCATATTTCTTTAGTTGTTTTTGCCCATAAGTAATTTCGATTGATGTGTGGCTGCATAGAGTTGTACAACCATGTCATTACCAAATAATTTTTCTAAATCCACCTAGCATACGTGGGGTCCTCCTTAGTTGGTTCCTTCACATCCCCCAACAAGTAGTTCAGCTTTCCTCTTCCCCCAATGGCCATCACGGCTGATTGGGACCACTCTAAGTAGTTTGAACCATCAAACTTTACAGTTGTAATTTGGAAGGTGTTTTCAGACATGTTAACTGAACCAGTCCCCAAAACACCCTCCCCTTGGTTTTTAAACTCTATTAATAATCAGTAAAAAGACTTCCTAATTAGTGTACCACTCGGCCTACTGGGTCTACAGTAGTAATAGCAATAAAAAAAATGTGACAGTCGGCCTATTGAGACTGACAACAAAAAATAACAGTTTTATTGTAACAGTCCTGCTAAAACAGCTCTGAAACTTGAGGGTTTTCTCTTAAACCCTAAAAGGAACTACATAAATCTTCTAGAGTTTTTTTCGTACCTCTTATTAAGGTATTCTTACTACCAATCTTGAGAAAGGTTGAAAAACTTACCGAAAAATTCTGAAAGTTCTGATCTTGAACCATAAATCTTTTGAAATTCTAATTGCAACCTCTAGTATTGATCGAACAAAAATCCTATGAAATTTTGATCGCCAATTCCAGTACTGATCAAGGGTTGATCTTGATCCTTTTCTCTTTGGATTGTTGCTGTAGATTCCAATCCCAATCTTTGAATTGCTGCTGTAGATAACCTCCAAGAATCAGCCGAAGAGAGCTTTCTCTATTCTTCCAGCCCTAGGCAACTCTCATGTGGTTGGCTGGATCAAACTCACATGAGACTCCCTGAACCAAGCTCTGATACCAAGTAGTCGTACAAGACTACATATTTGAACAAAAAATAAAAGAAAAAATTATAAGTGAAGTGAAGAGAAGAGAGATGGAGAAGAAGAACTCGTGGAAGGGTTTTAGGAGAAGAGAGTGGTTGGTTGTGTTTGAAACAGCCACCCCCCTCTTAAATTTATATACATAGTATCATACTTGTAAAAAGACTGAATTGCTTACATGGCAAGATAAGATAAAGCTGAAGAAAGACTGACCCTAATCTTATAAAAGACTAGTCCTAATCTTATCATAAAGAACTAATCCTAATCATAACTTATTGTTGACATACGAACAGTGGGGATCACTTCAGTGGGGTCCATATTAGTGTTCTCTACATTGCTCTTTGTAAGAGTACTTAGAATGATGACCAAAGGGGATTTACACCTGGCCCCATATAGTTGGAAAAGACTGTTGAATTGATCAGTAGCAAAGAAGTTCCTCAGGCCTCATTTATTTGCAGTTAGATGCAAATTTTTCACCAGATTTAAATTTGCATGCCTTTGTAAAGTTTGCATTTTTTTTTTGCCTCATTTGCACCTATTGATGGTACAAATTTTGCAAACCGATGAAAGATTTGAACCACATTCTCTATCATATAAATTGGGTGGAATATCATTTTACTTTCCATATGAGTCCTTCCAAAAAAAGAAACATTCCTCTTACTTTGATATTATTTGAAACAAAGCGGGTCTTATCATCTTACTTTCAATTTTGCTATTCCCAAACAAACAAAAAAAGTAAAGCCGTAGACAAAAGAAACTAGAATTTGTACTTGGCCTATTTGCACTATCATGCATGATTTATATTGCATAGTTAATAATTAGATTTTCATACATGATTTTATATTTCCAAAATTGTGACTTCTAACTTATTTTCTATTATTTTTTTATAGGTTGAACATTGTAAAAGAGGATTTCACACATGCGGATGGAGACATTTGAACAAATTTTACACATCAACTTTTTTTATTGAATTTCATGTATTTAATAACCTTGAATTTGTAACAGATTTTAAATACATTGATGTATTAAAGCACTTTGAGATATAATTCATTTTTTTATTATATAATCTTTTAAGGGATTTTTACATTGAAGTTCAATCTTATATTATGAATGAAATTAGTTGTGTTTGTATTCGATACAAGAAAAAAAACAGGTTTCAAAAAAAAATAATGAAAAAATTTCAGGATCTAGCTATAAATTAAATTGTATTTATAGGTTTCGTTTTTAGCTACAGTTGACTTAAACCGTATTAGAAACCGTAGTTATAGATTAATGCTCTTTTGCTATAGGCTACTTAAACCGTAGCTATAGGTTCTTCTATGGACAACTTAAATCTGTAGCCAAGTGACATTTAACTACAGTTGTTTTACAGCCGTAGTTATAAAGCTAAATTTGTAACTATGTATAACTTAAAAACCGTAACTAAAAAATGCATATATAATTATTATAATAGGGTTTAGCCATAGGCATAAACTATAGCTATATGTTAGTTTTAGCTACGGATACAATCATCCGTAGTTATTTCCTATAGCCACCGTGACTGTAGCTACTATTTTTTTATTGTAGCTAGTCCGTAGCTATAGACCTATAACTATGGTTGTGTCTATAGCTATAGGTCTATTTTTTTATAGTGTTAACTATGATATATTTAAAATTTAGGTAATTAATATGAAGAAAAATTTCTTGGGTGCAACACATGTTCTTAATTACTAGTATGTATATATATATATAGATAGATAGATAGATAGATAGATATACTTAATATATATATATATATATATATATATATATATATGCATTGACATGGCACGGTCTGAACCATTCAACCTAGCCGATTGAACTGGTGACCTGTAAACCCGAAGGCAAAAATGATTCGACCTCCGGATCGGTTTTTAAAACATTGATGTATATAGGATTAATGTATATTTTGTATATATATAAATTATAAATATAATTGATGCATGTCTAATATAATGATTTACTTCACACAAGGAAGCTCCAAATTGAAGTTTAAGGTTTTTAAGTGTATATCTTATTTGTGGACAATTGAATCTCATAATTTATGTTCGTGTATTAATAAGAATTAATTGGGTTTTTAATTATTCCAGTGATGAACCGTTGAAACCGAAATCATCATTATCATCTATCTACAAAAAAAATCACCATTATCATCTAAGCCTTGTCCCAATTACATAGAATCCTGTTTGCTCATTCCATTCTATTCAAAGTGCCATATGCACTTTAATCATTTCTTCCTATTTCCATGCAAGTGGCATGATTATGGGATAAGATATAATTGATAATAATGAAAAAAAAAAATATATCTACTCTTCCATGAAGTAGGCTAGAACCTTAAAATGAAGTCTCTATGCCACACTAAGCATTTTTTTCTTTGGTTTATGTAAATTTAGATATCGTTTGGTAAGTTTTTTATAAAATCTTCTGACAAATTTGATAACTAAAAGATGATTTGATCTTTTGTATTAAAATCTTAGCAGAAGATTGTTTGGTTAAGGTGTGTTTTTTTTCTTGTGTGAAGATGAATTGAACAAAAAAAAAACAAAAAACTTCATTTGGAGTTTTCTGATAGTCCGGAACTGATTTCTCGTATATTTTCGAGACTATTTCTTTCTACAGTTAGATCTTTTTCCAACCAAATGAAAAAAACCGAAAACATTGATTGTTGGGCTTCTAAAAAACCTACAGCCCGTGCAAAAAACGCACCAAACAGAGCATAATTATTTATTTAAACCATAAAAAGATAATATAATTAAGAAAACAGAAAAATCGGATACTGAAATTGCAAACCCACAAGCACAAGGTTAATCTCGAAAGGGAGATTAACTGATAAAGGGAGAATACCAAGCTGACCCACAGACCTAGTCTCCAAAAGTCTACACTGCGAGAAGAGTAAACCCTGTATTTTACACTGCGAACTGAGACTTATGTTCATTGCATCATCACACTGCATCAGGCTGAAGATCCTTCTCTTATTACGCTGTTCCGAACCACCAGAGTGCCATTTCGAGGAGTATGCACCTTCTGCTGTTGCAGATTGCAGCCATCTAGGTAAGCGTTTAGTCGGAAAGGAGGATGGTCGGTTGAAAGCCATTGCAGGACGAAGAAGAAGGCCCTGCTGCAGCGTTTATGGGGTCCTGTCAATGTCACGTCCACGAAATCGCAGTACCAGCTGTTAAACTGGGAGCCCCCGTCGGACGTGAGGTTCAGCCAGCAGAGAGGGGAGTCAATGCAAGGTCCCCGGCCGCTGAAGACGTCGAGGCTCCCCTCCTGATAGTAATAGTGGTCGCGTTCCATGATCCCCCATTTCTCGAGATCCGGCACCTGCACCAATTTACCCTCGGCATTACCCAGGGCCACGCTGATCTTGGCGTCGGTTCCTGCCATGATCATCGGTCCCGTCTGCACGTACAGCGTGTACACGCACTCCTCCTCCTCCTCCTCCTCCTCCTCCTGCATCTCATAATAATCATTATCAAGCACGAAGACGAAAGAACGATCGAGCGGCGCCGGACGATAATGAAAAGATTAGAGATGAACTGTGAAGCACGGTGAACGATGATCGTCTAATAAAGGAGAGATCGAGTTCGAGGAAGATATTTTCAGAAAGCTTACCGACGAAGAGTCTCCCGGCGCGGCGGAAAGGAATAAGACGAGGAAGGTCAGTGTGCAGAAGTGGCGACTCGTAATCATCTTCATCTCCCGGTGATCTCCGAACTGAAGAGAAGAGAGTGTCGTCTCAACTCACAGTCTCTGTGTTTCTTGAAAAGGTGATCGGTGTATAAGTGTATTTATAACGGAAAATTCCTCATCAGAACCCTTGCCCTTAGGTCGAGTGATAATTTAGTCCCCAAATTTTAAGATGCAACAAGTACCTGAACTTTGGAATGACCACTGACGTTAATAGGTATATGAAAATATATAAATACCCTTCTTAAAGTGTTATTTAATTTTCTTTATCAATCATATTAATCCTCAAATTTTTCATTCATTTTAATTTTTTCCTTTAAGAGTGTTCTTTTTTTGGATTTTGAGAGGGGATTGGATTTTGGTTCCCCTTCACAAAGAATCCCTCTTCTTTTTTGTGGGGACTAGGAAAAGTTTATTTTCCTGGTATACCCATCTCCTAGGTGGGTAAATATTTTCCCACATAAGGAAAAATTAACAACACTTAAATGGGACAAAATTATCCTTTTTAATAATGAATTTTTATAACTAAAATGAATTTTATGACAAAAATGCCCCTTCTAAGAGATAATCAGTAATATAGTAAACTGAACAAAAATGATCTGTGAAGAGAAAAACGGGGGAGAGAGAGAGAGTATAAGTAAAACACTATAATATATACTACGCCTAGAAAATAACTCCCATTGTCGGAAAAATAAAAAATAGAAAGAGAAGAAGATAATGCAGAGAGAAAGAAAAGTTAGGTATGAAGCTCAAAAGTTCAAGTTAATGCCAGCCTGACTTGGACTCCTTTAACCTTTCTCTACTTCTTTCCTTCTGCGGTGCCTCTTGTAAGCTACGAAGTGTGTCATTTTTTTGCGTTCATACGTAATTGAATTTTACGGTAGCATTTTGGTAATGGTCTCATCCGAATTTTAGAATTTATCACCTTCAGTAGTTCTCCGCCTCAAATTTTTTTGCTTGAAAAGGAGTGAACTGTTGTAGACAATGGTTGAACGAAATCCCTTCAACAGATCGGTAGATGCTCTCTTTGCTGCCAATTATTAATACATTATTGTCGGAAAAGATCGTTTTTGTGGTGTTCGTGATAAAGAGTTTGAGCTTTATTCCATCTTCTTGATGATGAACAGTATATTTTATTTTTAAGGATAATTTTGACATTTTCAAAAGTCTTAAATCACGCATGAAGTCACCGAATATACATATCAAACGTTACATTAACCACAGATACTAGGTTATGGTGTTTCAAAAACTCCAAGTACTAAATCATCGCAATTTAAAATTGGGGGACCAAATAATCACTCGAGTCAAAGTAGGGTACTGACTACCCTGATCGAGAATTTTCCCTATTTATAATGGTGGAATGGTGGTGTATGATGCGGAGAGGAATGAGAGGGATAGCCAACTTTAAATTACGAAACTGACCCAGAACAAAGAGGGAAATGATTAATAGTACTGCATACAAAATTGGCTTGTCATGTGATGCTAGTTAAAAGGACAAAACAGACAAAACAACGTGTATTGATTCACAACGGATCAAAGCTTGTGCTTCAAACAAATAATAAGGCCTTGACGCGGGATTATGTGTGAGGCGCACGCCTCAACAGATAAACCTAATAAATCTGGCAGTCCGGGAACTGTTATTGCTTATACTGAAGTCTTGGTTTAATTTATGTATTTTGATCTTCTTCTCTTTGGTGCTTAATTATACGAATTATATTTTTTGGGTGCATTATATATTTATATTTGTTTTATCATTTTTTTATGGTTTGTAGTTCAAACCACATTGATCGGATTTGCTCCTCACAGAGTGTACCTCATACTAATCTCATTGCATATCGATGCCCTACATTAGGAGAATTTCCTTATAAATGATAGAATCAAGTAAGAGAGATGTCTTCAATGCACTGCTGAAAGTATTGTGAGGTTGGTGTGAGACACTGTGAGGAACAAACCTGAATTCCTCGAACTTGTGCCTCACTTCACCAAGACCAAACCGCCTCGTCCTCTACCAAGAGCATTTTAAAAACTTGAGTAGGGAAGGTTGGTGCAAAAATGTGGGGGATAGATGGGTTGGACTCCAATCAATTCATCTTTTGATGGCAAAAATGTTAGGGGAGCTACAAATGATATACCCTATTTTTTCTTGTAGTTTAATCGAGTGAGGAGGACAAGTCATTTCACTTGGGCCTAGTGTCCTCATGACTGAGGAGCAATTGAGTATCCATGAAGACAATTAGGACCCAAAACATAACTAACTAACTCATTTTCTGATCCGGACATGCTTACAACATAATTTTGGTTATTTTGAATTTCTCCATTTTAGTGTTTATTATGTAACTAGTAATTAAGCACATGTGTTGAACGTGAAAAATTTTTCTTAATATTAATTAATTAAATTTTAGGTATCTTACAGTTAAGATAGAAACTGAAAATTAGCAAATGTAACAATATGATTAAAAACAAACTTAAATGTTTGTAGAAAATAACAACTATTATTATTAAATATTGTATTCTATTTCTATCATAAATAAAAAAATAAATTTTATTTTAACAATTATTTTTATTTAATATGATGAATGTATATAACATTAGAAATGCTCTCAAATGTTTTTGACAAAATTTTGTACATTTTCATTTTTGGTGTTCTATCTTTTTTGAATATTTATTATTCAATTATGACATCATGGGCTTCTTTGAAAAGTTGGATCATTGACCCACCATGTAGATAAGAAAATAGCTTTGCTTTCAGATTAGTTTTAAATTAAGGAAAATTATAGTCAGAGTCGATTATACATTTAAAATTAGGTTACAGGTTGGTCTAGAAACCAACAAAACTCCAACAATCGGTTCTACATTTCAAATTATAAAACCCCCACCATGTCATCGGAGGTTTATGTGGTTGTTGCCAACACGGGACTTTTAATCCATGTTGGACACAACAAAAAACTTACAGTCGTCTCCTTCTCTACCAAGAGCATTTTAAAAACTTGAGTAGGGAGGGTTGGTGCAAAAATGTGGGGGATAGATGGGTTGAACTCCAATCAATTCATCTTTTGATGGCAAAAATGTTAGGGGAGCTACAAATGATATACCCTATTTTTTCTTGTAGTTTAATCGAGTGAGGAGGACAAGTCATTTCACTTGGGCCTAGTGTCCTCATGACTGAGGAGCAATTAAGTATCCATGAAGACAATTAGGACCCAAAACATAACTAATTAACTCATTTTCTGATCCGGACATGCTTACAACATAATTTTGGTTATTTTGGATTTCTCCATTTTAGTGTTTATTATGTAACTAGTAATTAAGCACATGTGTTGAACGTGAAAAATTTTTCTTAATATTAATTAATTAAAATTTAGGTATCTTACAGTTAAGATAGAAACTGAAAATTAACAAATGTAACAATATGATTAAAAACAAACTTAAATGTTTGTAGAAAATAACAACTATTATTATTAAATATTGTATTCCATTTCTATCATAAATAAAAATAAATTTTATTTTAACAATTATTTTTATTTAATATGATGAATGTATATAACATTAGAAATGCTCTCAAATGTTTTTGACAAAATTTTGTACATTTTCATTTTTGGTGTTCTATCTTTTTTGAATATTTATTATTCAATTATGACATCATGGGCTTCTTTGAAAAGTTGGATCATTGACCCACCATGTAGATAAGAAAATAGCTTTGCTTTCAGATTAGTTTTAAATTAAGGAAAATTATAGTCAGAGTCGATTATACATTTAAAATTAGGCTACAGGTTGGTCTAGAAACCAACAAAACTCCAACAATCGGTTCTACATTTCAAATTATAAAACCCCCACCATGTCATCGGAGGCTTATGTGGTTGTTGCCAACATGGGATTCCATTTTCATCATTAATAAAAATATTTTTTACATTTCAAACTTATTTATTTTAATTTTTTATTGTTCAATTATGTCATTATTTATTAATTCATTTGACCCCAAATGGTCTAATTGTTTACCTACCACCGGGAGGGAAGAGGTTTTATTTTCAAATTACTTTTCAAAATATTTATTTTTATACTATTAAAATTAATTTTGTGGATTTAATTACAAGAATTTAATGATGAGAAAAATATATATTAAATATAGGATTTAATGAGAGAGAATAGCAAAAATATTTTTATTTCCAATTGGTTTAACATTTTACATTTCATTTCCATCATTGATAAAAATATTTCTTATTTATCATACTTATTATTGTTTAATATGTATGTTAAAAATATTCCCAATTTTTTTTTTCATTTTATCTATTTTTCCGTGGCAACATGGATTAACCCATTTGACCCACAATAGTTTAATTTCTTACCACCACCTAGATGAAAACACTATTTTTTTCTAGGTAGATTTTAAAAGTATAAGCTTTTATGTTATTAGAATTATTAATTTATTAAGTATGGATTCAATTAATAGAACTTAATGATGAGAAGAAACAAAAATGACTTAAATATATGATTCAATGAACATGAACTCAAGTTAATAACTTAAATGTTGGATTTAATGAGAGGGAAAATGCATTGAATATCTTAAAATTACCTCTTTTCAACTCATTTAAGATCAATAACTTGTTACCCTATTAGCCCTCATTTTTTATAAATAAATTTAAAAATAGAGGGGTAAATTTTGTCCTAAAAAATACAGAAATATTCTTGAGATCATTTATGCTTTTTAAAGTAGTTTAAATATAGATTTTTTGTTTTCTCTCATTAATTATTTTTTCCTTAACTAGGTAAGATTTTGTAGGTTTGGTTCCAAGTAGGATTAATTTATCTTTTCCTTAACTAGATAGGCTTTTGAAGGTTTTGTCCAAGTAGGATTAGTTTATCTTTTCCGTAATAAGATAGGACTTTGAGGCTATAAAAAAAGACCTATAAGTCTCCCGTCCAAAAAGCACTCATAATAAGAAATACTTCTTCAGTAAGGCTCAATCTATTTTTCGTTTAAGATGTGTTCTAAAACTTTGTTCTTGCTATCTCGCTGCACCATTTTATTTGTTTAATTTGGCTGCCTTTGATGCAGTAGAGATGAGTAAATGTGGGCTGTACAATTGAGAGGTGCAGTTGTCCCACAATTTGGTTTCCATCATCATCTAGGAACTAGAAAATAGAGATTGCCTACACCAAGCTAGCTGGACTAACACTATCATCACACATTAATAATTAAACATGCGATTTATGCATTTTATTGGAGATTTTTATCAAATATTTGTGTTTGTGGTCATGTTTCAAGTCTTTTTTTTTATGAAAATTTAAGGCTAGATTAATGACCGGGTCTAATGAATTGGAATGTTGTGGGGTTGCAAACTAGAATATGCACTTGAAAAGAACAGAAAATTAGCTTTATTAATGGGTCATTTACTTACAAACACCCTAAAATTTTACATATTTACTAAAATCTACTCTATAGTTTGTATATCACTATAATATCCTCTAACTGCTTTACTTAATTGACCATACTTAAGGAACTGTTTGTATTTCTATTTGGGAATGGTCATGTGTCCTCTTAAAACAAGTAGTAAATGCTAACCAAGATTTTTTATTCCAAGAGTGTGCCTAGAAACTCCTATATCGACTTTTAGAAGCAAAACCTAGGGGGAAATTTATATTTTGTTTTTTTTTTATTTCTTTAGATTAATTTGGTCGAATGGACATTGGGGTAAAAAATGTCATTTTCTACTCTCATCTTAAAAAGGGTAAATTGCTGAAGCCTCCCCTGAGGTTTCTCACACCATGGTTGCTATAGCCCTTCCACTATATATGTGGATTGTGGACATTAGAAAGATAACAAAGAAAATGCCGATGTCATGTTCTCAACATTTGTAAATGCAAAGATTGCCCTTATTTGAGAGGGTTGTTGGCAAGAATTCAAATGTGTTTTAAGACCCATTTTTCACAAAAAAACGCTTCTGCCAGGTAGGCAGTGAGCAACACTATGCTGTTTGGTAAGGTGATTTTCATCACCGATTTTCATGTGTGCTGACAGGTAAGCATCACATAGGATACACATCAGTCAGCCGTTGGGGGAAACGGCTGATGCATGAAATGCCAAATTTTCAAGGCATCAGTTCAAAATTTGGCGTTTCATGCATCGATTGAGTCCGATTTTCGAGACATACCCGGTTTTTTAATAATTGATTGAACCAAACAATGAGATACATGGGCATTTGTTGAAACACCTATGTGGATCTGATGTGGCACCGTTTTTTTGGAAAACGGCCACGGTTCCAAACATCCCCTTAATGATAACAAACTCTCTAAGTCTCTAGTACATGTTTGGCATCAATGCTGCAAATACAAAAAACGGTGTTGTATATGTGTGGGTTGGAAGCACCGTTTTCTGAGAAAATGGTATCTTTTTTTTCTTTGTTTGGAAATGTTGTTGCTAGGTAGGATGTTTCCTAGAACAACAACAACACCTTCTGTTTGGTACCAGTGTCCATATATGTTTTCAGAATTGGTACACATTATAGGAAGTCCACGTCACTACCACATCATGTCCTCATTGGAGTACCGTTTTTTATGGAAAAAATAGTTCTAAACATATTGACGTTTCCTGAAGTACCGATTTTTCCAATGTGGTGCTGATATGTCACCGTTTTCTGGAGCAACGACGTCGATGCCAAACACCGCCCTAATCATCTATGAAAGTTGAATGTTAAGTTCAGTAGCCTCAAGTCTATGGAGCCTTGCATGTTGATACATTATTGGTGCCTCAAAGGTTTTGTTCATTTACAACTTTGTAACTTATTTGGGTAAGTGTATTTGTCCAAGTAAATGTTTCCTGGGTTAACTTTAAAATGGTCAAAAAAGGACATAATGTTGTAATCAATAATCAAGCTGCAAATTATTATGTCCATACGAGCCAATTTGACTCTTTGAGAAAGCCTTCTCCTTACTGGCATAAAATAATTGATTGCAAATTATTAACCAACTGAGGGCTGGCCTGCACTTTGGGAAAAAAAGGGAGTCAAGGGGAAGTTATTAAGTCAGGTGAAAATTTGTTGAATGAGCTTTTGTAGCTTGTGTACGTGAATCTGAGTGGAGGTGGTTTGTACTGTAATTGTCATCTCTAATCCAAAATGGATAAAAAGAATATCATATTTGTATTCATTCATTTTATACTCTGATAGTATTTGGCACTTTTATCTATTGTTTTCTAACCATCATTGATCCGGATGGTTGGACCAAAAACCATTTAGACAATTGTTCATTCACCCTTAATTCATTCTTTGGCCAAAATCATTGATTTGATCAACAACCCGTTCACTCAGGTACTCAAATCATTGATGCATTCAAATTGGATAGTCAAACCATTGACTCAAAAACTAAGTGGCCAAAATGGTTTCAATTCCAAATCAACTTTTAAAACATTGGTTTTATCACTTCAAAATTAAAGTGGTGGTATGTGCAAATTCAGATGAATAAAATTTAGCTGAACGCTTTAATTATTCAGCAAGCTGTAGAACCAATGATAAGATTATATATTAATATTGAAATACATGAACTCTATCGTTAAAGCCCATGAATTTATTACTCATATAAAACTTCATCATTAGTTCCACAACCTGCTGAACAGCTATCAACAAATAATTTGAATTCAAATCGGATGAAAGCGGTGAAGATGATGGAGTTGTGTAAAAAGTTTGACCAATCAATAGTCGTGAAATCTTGGGGAGAGGCGTAGAAATCTTTTATCTACTGCACACGACCTGAACACTACATGCAACTCTAAAGTTTTACTTGTTTTATCTTTTTTACCACTGTGCATCATTTAATGCACTTTGCATATCCATTGATACATTTCCTCCCTCCCTACAAAGACAGACTTTCAACATAATTATGGTGGCCGAGAGGCAATTTTTTCATGAGCTATTAGATTTTCAGCTCATAAAAAGTTCGATTAGGTTCAGGTTAAATCGAGTTTAGAATTAAATTTAAATTTAATAAAGCTTGATTTGTCAGGTTCTTAAGTTTAATTGAACTTTTCCATATATATGTATATATGTATACATATATAAAATGTTTGTCTCATAATCAACTCTAACTGAATTCAAACTCAAATCTTTAACTCGATTCGAAAATCGAACTCGAATAATTAGATGTTGAACTCAGCTCAGCTCGAATACACCCATAACCATAATCAATGGGTTCTAATTATTGATTGTTATTTGCATTTATATAACAATTTAAATTAAAAGGTAATAAAACCCAATTCACCCCATCTTGAATTGTCAGTCTAAGCAACAAAGATAGGAATTCATCTTGACCAAAATACCACCAAAAGGACTTTTTTTTCAGAGTAAAGAAACCTATCCACATGTTTGAAGGAGGATTAATGCCACTGCCATACAACCAAAAGATCTTTACGTAAACCATCAACAGTTTTATCATAACAACAAGAAAGATGACCCACTTGGCAGCTGAGTAGATGCTTCTATGTGCTTGTGCTTATGGCATTGTTTATCCTTCAAATATATGCCTAGGTTTGTTCACTTAGGAAAACAGTCCTTTAAAGGTATTTTAATTAGTATAAAACCTTATCTTATCATGTAAGAGTAATCTTGGTATTTACAAATGCTGAGAACATGACATAGAATTTTCTATTATTTTTTAACGTTCACATAACCGAAGGGGTGTGTGTAGATACCATGATTGCAGAAACCTTAGAGGAGATTTCAGTAATTTACATTTTTTAGATGGTAGAAGAAAATGGCATTTTTACCCTAACATCCATTTGATCAAATTAGTTAAAAGAAAATAAAAGAAAAATATCAACTTTTCCCCTGGATTTTATTTCTTAATGGTTGATGATGATGTGTGATCCGACAACTCCCTACTGGAGGGCAATTTGGATGTCGAGCTGGCTAGTTTGTCGGGTCGACTTGTAGAAAGACAGTGTCAAAGTGTCTGGGCTGCTTTACTCGGGGTGGGTACTCCGATGCTTAAGTCAGGGAATTGGAGATTTTTGAGAGAGCTAAAAGCAAGAGAGTTAGAGAGCTGTGAGAGTTAAGTTGCGTATACCTCTTGAAGTTGGAAATGAAGCTTTTGTACAGGCGTTGTTTGGCGGGGCTTCATGCACTCTGTCCGAGATCTCTGGGAAGTCATGGCTAGCCGGGCCGAAGTCCTCGGAGGTAGTTGCGCATGTAGACCAGGCTTTGCGCCTTCCTCTGGAACATTCAGTATGTTAGCTGCCTTCCGGGAGACCCGAGAGTAACAGGATGCACGTTGAGGGGGTCGGCGAGCATGTCTGGTAGGTCGCTACATTGACCTTAGTTAGGTCGGTAGGTTCTCGAGGGAGGTCGCTCCCTACAACGAGGTCATTTCAACCAATACTGACGAGATACCATTGGTCGGCAAGTCCTCAAGGAGGTCGCTACTCATGCCGAGGTCCATTGGACCGGTAATGACAAGGTAACACAGGTCGGCCCTGGACGAGGTGCTACTAGCCGCCCTACTGAGGTGCCCGAACTGTACATGAGGTGCTCTAAACTAATTCTACGGTGCATCCCCTTGATTGGGTGAGATATGTGTCTATCCACATGGCGATGAGGTGAAGGCAATTGCCATGTGTCGCTAGGTCAACGGAGGGCCAAATATGCCCTCATCAGTTGATATAGGAGCTGCTAGGCACATTTTTGAAATAAAAAATCTTGGGCCTATGCCCTTTTCACATGACCATTCCCAAACAAAAATAAAAATAGTTCCTAAGGTCAATTAAGTAAAGAGGTAAGGGGATGATTTAGTAATATCCAGGGTAGATTTTAGTAAATACATGAAATTATTGGGGTATCTAAGTAAATGACCCATAAATAAGATACTTTCTTGCTTTTTTGTATTGCATTCTAAGTTGCAACCCCACAACTTTCACACTTCTTCCCTATCTTTAGATATATCATCATCAGGCCCACTTATGTTCATATAAAAAAAAATTGAAAAATGATCACAAATATAAATATTTGACAAAAGTCACCAATAAAATGCATAAATTGTCACACTGAATCTAGTGCATTTGGACTTGAAGGGATTTTTCCTTTGATTCCAACCATTTCATGACATGTCAAAAGTAAGAGAAGGGAAACCAATTGGCATGGTGAATTCCCTCTTCCTTAAATGTATATATTTACCATTATATAGAAAAAAAAATGAAGAGTGGGATTAAATGAGAAAGAAGTGAGAATTTCAACCATTTCACTCGTCTTGTGGTGAAAGGTTACACTCAGAAAGAATGAATCGATTATGATGAAACCTTTTAGCTGGTGGCCATGCTTAAATCCATTAGGATCCTGCTAGTTGTAATGGCATACCATGATTACGAGATTTGGAAGATGGATGTCAAAATTGCGTTCCTGAATTGAGATCTTAGTGAAGATATCTATATGCAGCAACCACAAAGTTTCATAGTTGCAGGTCAGGAACACATAGTATGTAAACTCAACCGATCCATATATGGACTTAAGCAAGCTTCTAGGAGTTGGAACATCCGGTTTGACTCTACCATCAAACAGTTTGACTTTGAGCAAAATCTAGATGAGCCCTGTGTTTACAGGAAAACCAGTGGTGATAAGGTTACATTCTTGGTTTTATATGTAGATGACATTCTACTCATTGGGAATGATGTAGGAATGTTGACTACAGTGAAAGTGTGGCTTTCACAACAATTCTCCATGAAAGATCTTGGAGAAGCCTCTTACATATTGGGTCTTCGACTCCATAGAGATAGATCGAAGAGGATAATAGGATTATCGCAATCTGCTTACATTGACAAAATAGTCAAGAGATACAACATGGAGAACTCCAATAAAGGAAATGTTCATTTCAGGCATGGAGTCACTTTCTCCAAGGGCATGTCTCCCAAGACTCCAAAAGAGATTGAGGGCATGAGAAATGTTTCCTATGCCACAGTCGTTGGGAGCATCATGTATGCCATGTTGTGCACTCGTCCTGACATCTTTCAGGCAGTAAGTGTGGTAAACAGATTCCAATCTAACCCAGGGCAAAAGCATTGGACTACTGTGAAAAACATACTAATACCTTCGAAGGACAAAAGAGTTTTGTCTGGTATTCGATAGTAGTTCACTACAGATCTAGGGGCATACTGATGCCAATTTCTAGTCAGATCCAGATGATAGAAAGTCTACATCTAGTTATATCTTCACGATAGGGTTGTGTGTTGTTTGTTGGAAAAGCAGCAAATAGGGGTCCTAAGTAATAAGAATAACAGTCCACAATCCAAGCCGAACACATTGCCGTAAGTGAGGTTGCCTAATGAATGAAGGTGTTCATTCTGGAATTTGGAATTCTGCACATCACCCATTCCACTGTTGTGTGACAACAATGGATCTACGGGAGATTGATGTTAAAGGGTAGCATTAGCGGAGAATGTGATAGACCCATTGACTAAGCCACTAACACAAAAAGTGTTTGAGAAACACGTGGAAAGTCTGGGACTCCGGCTTATACCAGGTTAGACCTAAGTGCAAGTGGGACTCCGGCTTATACCAGGTTACATTATGACATTTAATGTAAATGAATAAAGTACATATTTGATCCATGTTATTATGGTGTGTTTCTGTGTAATACCCTTAAACTAGACACATATGAAACCCGTGTTAGTTTAGAATCTTCACAGTCATTGGATAGATATGGGAGATTTATCCTGCCAAGGCTGACACTGATGTGCCGCCAAGTTGGTTGGGGTGGCTTGTCTCACCTACCAGGGTGAGACCTGAGGTACATGCTGTGTGGGTTTTCTTGAAACCCTGAACCGGACCAGAATTTCAGTATTGCCCTAGACCTTAGAGATAGATGGGCAAAACTGGAATGTTACACCTGACCCAAACTCGATTATGATACTGCACTAGGTGTCGAATTGGGCTGTCTTTGATATGACAATCAGTGAGATCATTAGAGGGGGTCAAAACCTAGGTATGTTGGGACAGTCCGGGAATTCATCTGAGTGGGTGATCATAGTGACAGGATCAGCCCCTTTGTCGGACAAAGTGAATGATCGGGGATGCACTCTCTCTGATGGAAACCAAAACTGCCGGCAATCGATTTCAACCGTTGAAATTTGTTTTGCAATATATATATATATATATATATATATATATATTATGGTTTCAAAATGTTTGCAAAAGGTTTTAATTCTCGGGATCCATGTGAGTAGAGAGTGCAGCACTGTACCTTGCAGCCGAGGGAAGGTCCTCTCTTATCGGGGAGTGTTAGATCATTATGGGCTGAGAGGTTAAGTGTAAGACCATTGAGGGTAATACCTGATGGGTTAATCTTGCATCTGCCCATAGTCCTTGGGTTTTCATAACGTGGATTGACCCAAGGACCATTTAGTGTAAATGTTGGACCCATTAAGAGCCCATGGTGATGGACTCAGGGGTTTACTATTTCCTACAGTGAATTCGGCCAGGCCTTGTAACAGAGGCAGGACTGAACCCATGTGGCTGATGTTATATCAATGTTTGGGTCCCACGCCATACAAGGATAACCAACTGGATAGCAGTTAGGAGGCTAAGTGAGCAGATGGACTTAATGGGCCTAAAGCCCAATTCGAACTGGCTTAATGAGATTAATTAAAAGGGGGCAGTTCTGGGATTTAGATCAACAGATAAGATAAGGGATTATCCCTATCCACTTAGAGAGTCCAAATCCAAATAAAGATTTGGATGAGGAAACTCCTAATTAGATTAGGAGGGTTGATCTTTATCTGCAGATAAGATAAGGGATTATCCTTATCTCTTAAAGAGAGTCCAGATCCAAATACATGATTTGGATTAGGAAACTCCTAATGAGATTAGGAGAACCTCTCTTTAAGGCTATAAATAGGAGAGCAGGGCGAATCCTCAGTAGAGAACAGAAATCATCTAATAGACTACTGATTTCCAGAGAGAGACAACACAGTTCGACTGCACTGTCTCCTTCTCTCTTGCTCTTGCCGCCAGACCAGTTCGATCTCCACCTGTGGGAGCAATCAAGAAGGGTTCTTGATACTACCTTTTGGCAGAAAAGGTAATCTGAAGTCGTGCTCACTAGCCCTCCATCAAATTCTTGTTGAAGAATCTGGTTCTTACTGAAAACCATCATGTTGATTCTGCTTCATCTTGCACCGTGTCATCTTCAGTGGAAGCAGTCTTTGGATTTTTCCTTAAGCGTGAACACCTTCATTGGATGTTATTATTACTTCGTATCAGGTATATCCCTTCACTCCCTTTTGGTTTTAGATCTGGTCTGGTTTAGGTTCAAGATTGATCCTTGAAAATACAGTTTTCTAAAATAGGGAATATAATTCCCACATGGGAGAGAGAGAAATTTTTGGGTCTTTGGCCACTTGTGAATATGTAGTGGGTTCAATCAAGGGATCAGACTGACAGATGACAAATGACAGATGAAGATAGTGAAGTGGGAAATTGGCAGATATAATCTTATAGGTGAAAAGGAAGTTTCCTAGTTCAAGTGGGCCTAGAAATCCCAATTGATTGATCAATGGTGGTAGTGGGTTGGCCACCTGTAATGGTATTTTCAATTTGATCAGTTGTGACGATAGGCTGATCAACTGTAATTGTTTCATCAATAATGGTAAGTCTATTGACAGTGGTGTGGTCAATGGGCTGGTTAATGGGCTCAAAGGGATAATTAAGATCAAGTAATGGAACAACAATTTGTGTGGGTTGGCTAATGGGTGCAGCGATATTGGCATATGGAAATGAGTGTTCATGGCATGTGACATTTCTAGACGTGAAAATGCGTCCAGTGTCCATCTCATAAACTTTGTATTCCTTTTGCCTAAAAGGGTAACCCACAAATATGCATTTAGAGGTTCGTGACTCAAATTTATCATTGGAAAGAGGTTGTGCTTGAGTGTAACATAAACAGTTGAATGTATACATGCCATCGTAAGTAGGACGCTTACCAAATAAAACTTCATATGACGTTTTGCCTTGATGAGGCACAGTGAGCAAATGATTAATAATGTAGGTTGTAGTAAGAATACATTCACCCCAAAATAATTTTGGCAATCCGGCATGAAATCGTAATGCCCGAACAATCTCCAAGAGGTGTCCATACTTTGTCTCAGCAGCCCCGTTGTACTAAGGGGAATCAACACAAGTTCTTTGATGCATAATGCCATTTTGGATGTAAAACTGAAGCATAGGACTAGAGAGAAATTCTTTTCCTTTGTCAGATCTTATTGTTTTGACTATACGATCAAATTGGGTGTGAATCATGTTACAAAATGCTACAAGAAGCTGATATGTTTCAGACTTGTGCTTCATGAGGAACACCCATGTTGAGCGTCTTGGGCTTGAGACATGCTTATTGGAAAGAAATGTGAGTATGCTTAGCTTGCTATCATGCATCACAGGTATGCTATTGTTGATATACCACATATTCGCAGTACCATGCAATCCAGCCACTAGAGATGTTGTAGAAGGATTTGTTTGGTCAGCCTTGGCATAGGCTACAATCTGAGTTCTAGAACGGTTGCCTGCAGATCCATTCTTCTTGTTGGGTCTGCCTTTTTCCCAACCTTCTGGATATCCATTTAATTCATAACATCTTTTCTTTGGATTGGCCAATCTTTTTGTAGTAATCACATCGTGGTCTTGGGCGAGTGCTGATATCTTTCTTTGGAAATAGGGGTCGAATAACTGACACATTGAACGCAGCAGACTTTTGTATCAAGGTGCCTTTTTGAGATACCATGAGTTACTGCCTTTCTTCTTGAATAATGAGTGCATAAGCAAGATTTTTTGTTGAAAGTGGATCAAAAGCAAGGATGCTTGATCGCACACTATTGAAGGTGTCGTTAGTCCATCAGGAATTGATTGAGTTTGTTTATGAAGGGATGGGAGATCCATCATATGGATGGACGAATCCTGCAGGAAGGTTGGACAAAATTTCAAAAAAAAATTCTTTACTCCCATCTTGGAATCCTATTCTCAGTTTAGAAAACTACATTTTCAAGGTTTGTTCTTGTAATCAAACTGGACCAAATCTGAAACCAAGATTAGGGAAGGATATACCTGATATGGAATCCATGCAAAAAGCTCTTCCCAACGCAGGTGTTCACACCTAAAGAGTGTACCAAATCCTCCCTTCACTGAAGATGACACAGCTTAGATGAGGTAAGATCACCAGGTAGTTCTTCACTAAGAACTTGTGATTCTTCAGCAAGAATCGAATGGGGTATTGAGCACAACTTTAGTAGAAGCCCTACAATGTATTACATGCATGAGTAGAAGCCCCGGAATCAATACACCAGGAAATAGAAGTGACCAACATATTGGTCTCTATGACAAAGGATTCGAAATTACCTTGTTTCTTAGTCTCCAGCTGCTGAAGACAATTCCTCTTCCAGTGGTTGGTTTGCTTGCAGAAGTGACAGGCATATGATGCCTTGTCCTTCTTCTACTTTTTAGGCTTGGTAGTTTTCTTTTGAAGTTTCTTCTTTGCCTTCTTCTTCTTCTTGCCCGATTTGTCACGTTCAACAAGCATGTCTATGGGCTCATCCTTCTTTATCAGTTCTTTGGCCATCTGCAACATATTGGTGTGTTTCTGAAGGCTAACATTTAGCTTGTTCATATTGTAATTCATTATGAACTGATTAAAGAAATGAGGCAAAGAATTCAGGATGACATCAACTTTGGTGACATGATCTAGCCTAGATCCAAGAGCCTCTAGTCCATTGATGTATCCCATCATCTTAAAACAATGGTCATGAACTAGTTGGTTCTTGGACATTTGTGCAGTCATAAACTTCTTTAGGACCTTCTGATGAGTAGAACGATTATGCTCTTCATACATTGTCCTTAGACTATCCAAGATATCCTTGGACACTTTGATCTGATCAAACTGTTGTTGTATTTGATTGTCTAAGGAGGCTATGATGTAGCACCGGGCAATAGAGTTTTTCTCTTCCTATTCTTGATATTCTCTCCTATGGGCCTCAGAAGTCCTATCACTCGGACAATCCGGAGCAGGGTTCTTAGCAACTTTGTCCAATTTATCGAACGTCAGAACCAGCATAAGGTTACGAAACCAATCAATGTAATTTGGACCCTTAAGCTTATTATCATCCAACAATTTGGCAAATTGTCCATTTGCCATTTCTGTTAAAAGGTAAAACAAATATTAGTCCACAACCTGATTTGATTCATGTTATCTACATAAATATGGATTTTAATCTGTTTCATTTCCATTTGTTCATCTCTGAGATTTCCCTCCTATTTCAGTGACGGAGACTGTGAACTATGCCTCTAGAAATGTGGTAAATCACATATAGTGCATGGGGCCAACTGTTTCAGTTGCATAACCCCACCACCTTCTGTAAGGATCATATCCACTCATCTCACGAGCTTTCCCTTTGGCCTCTGTCAGACAAGGTTCATTGCCATTTTAGGTTAAACCTTTCTATCCAATAAGTGCTTATTCATCATATTCATGAATGCCAAGGTACCGTGAGAGAGTCTTCCATTTTAAGATAGGCCCCTCCCACATTGGTCTTTGACGCCCCTATCATCTTATGAAACAATCCAACAGATCCAGTAGCAAATGGATAGCCCAATTTTATGGTGCACCTCCTCATTACTGAATGACCCATCTTCATGCTAATAATGAAAGGCCTTTAGAGAGTTCATCATATAAATCTCCCTATCACATGCATTTATATTTCAGTAGAGGGAACGAAATATTACGCCTTAGTTTTATTTAGGTCAAACCAAAGTGGCTCCCACTGACTTTCTCAAAGCCAGATTTAAATGGGCCCTAAACGGCTAGGGTTCCGCATGGTTCCTCTTAGGGAGGAATCTGATGTGGGGCCCATCAAACGGGGAGATCATCCAATGATCTTATGGACACCATGGCAATGATGTGCATTCATCCATGGTGTGTGAAAGAGCCACTATCGAATTAGCATGGGCCAAGTGCTTATGACCCATGTACGTAGCACATCACACATCCATACATCACATGCATGAAACAAATTGATCCAATCAATTAAAATATCTATAAAACCCTTAATTAATTAGATTAAATCAGTATTAACCCAACAGAGTCCATAATATTATCATATAACATTATCTAGGTACGTGGGCTATACTGCAAAAATCAGTTCGGCCCATGTAGCTAAATCAGGGCTGATTCAGTTTTATCATATTAAAATTGGGTTTTTACAGAGATAGGTCGAGTTAAAACTTGAAGTGAGCCATCAACCCTCTGGCCTAAATCGAATTTGGGTCAAAAAAACCAACCCCATCAAACCAATAATTCGGTCCAACCAGTTTGGTCCAAATCTAGTGTAAATCGACCCAAGTTTTAGTGTCCAGTTCAAGATTTAATTCAAGAATAATGATATGAAAAATAAATTAAATCTAGATAATCAAATTATCAAAAAAACGAAATCAGAGGGTTGCACTGTGATTTTCTTGGACATCCTACAAACTTGCAAAAAACAATTAATTGCAGATTGTAGAATCAATATCTACAAAATCGCAGATCGCAGAACTTCTTTCTACGAAATCTTCTCCTCTGTTGCGCACTCCAGCAATCTCCAGATGGAAATAAAACAGAAAAACCTAATTTTTTCTATTATTACATCACATCGAATTCCTATACAATTTGTCTAAAAATAATATATATATATACCAAATTGAAAAGAAAAGAAATAGTAGGGTGCGCCAATCTTGGCACCAGAAAGATACAATCTCCACCACATGTACAGCCCAAATATTTTAAGAAACATTTACAGAACAGTTCTATAAATATAACAGAATAATAAAGATTTATTTTCCAGATAATTCACCCAAAATCTAGAAACCAATTCCTAGAAAAAAACGTTAACTGCGCAAATCAGGTAGAACACCTTCTGCCCATTTGCGTAGATTCAGATCTGATCTAATTTGGTTCAAAACTTGAACCTAGCTCTGATACCACTGAAGGGATGGGAGATCCATCATATGGATGGCCGATCCCTACAAGAAGGTTGGGCGAAATTTCAAAAGATTTCTTTACTCCCATCCGGGAATCCTATTCCCAGTTTAGAAAATTACATTTTCAAGGTTCGTTCTTGTAATCAAACTGGACCAAGTCTGAAACCAAGATTAGGGAGGGATATACCCGATACGAAATCCACGCAAAAGCTCATCCCAACGCAGGTGTTCACGCCCAAAGAGTATACCAAATCCTCCCTCCACTAAAGATGACACAACTTAGGATGAGGTAGGATCAGCAGGTAGTTCTTCACCAAGAATTGGAGATCGAACAGGGTAGGACGGCAAGAGCAGGGAGAAAAGGAGCTGAAGGCAAAAATCAGTCAAACTGAGTTGTCTTTTATAATGTCTGTGTCTTTTTCAGATCCTTCCCGCTCTCTATTTATAGCCTTAAAGAGACAACCTCCTAATCTGATTAAGAATCTCTTGATCCAAATCTTTATTTGGATCTGAACTCTTTAAATGATAATGATAATCCCTTATATTATCTGCAGTTCAAGATCAGTTTATTCCTAATCAAATTAGGAGTTTCCTGATCCAAATCTTTATTTGGATTTGGACTTTTTAAGTGGATAAGAGTTATCCTCTTATCCTTATCTATTGATCCAAACCCAAATCCGCCCCTATTTAATTAACTCAAACCCCGATCCTGTCACTGATCACCCACTCAGATAAATTCTCGGGTTGTCTCAACATACCCAGGTTTTAACCCCCTCTAAGGATCTCACTGATTAGCACATCAAAGACAGCCCAATCCAACACCTAGTGCAGTACCATAATCAAGTCTAGGGGTTAGGTGTAACATTCCAGTTTTGCTCATCTATCTCCAAGGTCCAGGGCAATACTGGAATTTTGGTCCAGTTCAGGATTTCAAGAAAACTCACACTGCATGTACCTCAAATCTCACCTTCACAGTACATCAATATCAGCCTTGACAGGATAAATCTCCCCAAATCTATCAAACGACTGTGAAGATTCTAAACTAACACGAATCTCATATGTATCAAATTTAAAAACATAACACAATAACATCAATCAAATCTATACTTTATTCATTTACAATATGTTGTATATTGTTGATTGAAACTAAGGGCAGAAAATACATTGTTTGTTTATTTATCATTTGATTGTCAATTCTTTTGCACCTCCACAAGTACAATCCGGTGTTAAAAACAATATCCCAAGTTCATCCCATAATCGTTTAGTTTTGGTGAAATAATAATCAACCAAAAGCTCACCTTGATGCAAGCCCTTGAGCTGGTATACTTGAGGTGCATTACCTTGGGAAAATGGTTCCCCAAGATCCTTCCAAATTTCTCTGGCTGTATCAGCATAAGATACGCTCTCATGGAGAATTCGAGCCAGCGAATTGAAAATCTATGATATGTCCATGGAATTGCACTTTATCCATGCTCTGTTTTCAGGAGGAAGAAGGATCTAGCTGAGCTAAAGTACCATCTACCAAGTAGAACTGTTTTTTGCTCTCAACGCGTTTCGCATCGTGTGTTGCCACGTTGAGTAGTTTTCTCCGGTGAGGAGTCATGATACAAGAACAACACCAGGTTATCCGATGGGTGCAGGAAATACAGAGAGGATGGATCTAGATCTCCGGCCATGACAGGCAGAGCTTCAGACTTCAAGAAAACATGGTTCAAGAAAGGCGACATTGGAGTTTAGCAGCGTCAGAGCGGAGGAACAAAGATGTTGCAGTTCATCGACGTCGGAGATGAAGAACGTCTAATGGAGAACATTTGTGGGAGAGACACGAAAACACCCTGACCTGGTCAAGCTCTGATACCATGAAAATAAAAATCATAATGAAGAATTCATATTAAATAATTTCTGTACAGCAATATATATATAGACACAAGTTGGACAACTGTCGATGCAACTTGGACAATTTAGCGTAACAGACATGACACGTCACTAGAGTTTGTGACAACTGTCTTAATTTATAATAATATTCAGACGCTGTAGTTTGTATTCATCACTTCTTCTATACATAGGATCTATGCAGGTCATCCTGGTTTATAAGAACTACCACAATAATGAACAATAAATCATTCCAAACGCACCAGAGAGGTTTTAACCAGATGTTTTCGAATTTTCTGTTGGCTTTGCTGGTTGAATTCCATTGAGCTTCAACATCCTTAATTCTGATCTTAGTTCGTTTGATTCTCATACATTGATTGAAGGGCTCAGTGAGCATGTTGTTCACCATATTAAACTTGTTCTTTTATCTCTGATTCTTCCGCTTCAGGTCAACCTGTTTTCCTTTGTTAATCTATTTTATTTATTTTTTTGCCAAAGAAAAAAACATCTGGTTTCCTGCTCAAAGCTGTTGAGCTGTAATTGAGTTTTAGTTATCTTTGTTATGGGTTGCATCATTTTTATTGAGATGATAAATATTTTATTAGGGTTTTGGTCGAAGAAGCACTCAAGATCAAGTTCATTGATGATTGGAAAAGGGTTTTAACGGTGGGGAAAATGTTCATTTTATGGAGGTGAAAGGGTTTCGAACGATTTGTATGATGCTGGATTCTTCATAGAAATAAATAAATAATTAATTACAATATTTTATTTTTCAAAGGAAAGGAATTGTTGGCTAAAAATTTAAACCCCACCAACGTCTCACAAAATAAGTGGGTTCAAAGAAATAATTCCTTCGAGTTCAAACTCGCTGGGTCCGGAGTCATAAATCAAATGTTTAATTATTAACTTTTTAATTTTGAAAACGTGTAAAAAGATATAAATGCCCTTTAGGTGTAATCAAATTTTCTTTATTAACCAGTTCATGACATTAATTCTACTACACGGAAAATGTAGGAAAAGAATAATGATATTACAAATGCAAAAAAGACACTTTCAAGTTAACCTTTTAAACAGAAAAATGAGATGACGGAAATTCTATTCTATGGATTTTATTTATACAGCAGAAGAGAAGCAACTTCAGTGAGATGAAAAACGTCGACTTGCCGGAAAGTTCGGAGGTCTTCACGATCTCCTTCGTCACTTTCCTCCAAACTCCTGCAAATGCCAGCACAATCGCACAAGCAACGAGGAGGCCAGGCATCTTCTGATTAAGTATCTCTTGCGGCATGTTAGCCCCACAATTCTGCTTCAGAGCGTTGACAGTAACCGAAATATCCTGAACCACTCGATCGATATGACCTCGATCTCAACGTCATCGTCAAAAAAATCTTTGCCTTTAGTTGGTTTCGTAACCGTGTCAGATCAAAGGTCCACAGCTGAAAAAATTATAATAACAGCTCTCCCTCCTCCTTGTTAGTAGGCTCAAATTACTGTTGGAGGTGCCGCTCGGAATTGATGTCAACGTTGGTGCAATAAGTGTGGATTATGATCCTTTCGAATGTTTATAGTTTTACAGTCTGAATCAGAAATCTTCATTGGGCAAAACCGTACTTCTCCGAAAAAATTTCCATCTTCTGTGTGCTGAAATTGACCACAATTCTCTGCCACACGCCAAGACCGACGCTGCTCGACCTCAATTAGTAAATGCTCCTTGTTTGGCTTTGACAAGAAAGAATTGCCATCAACAGGTGAAGTTAGACCAAATTCCTCACTGTCAGATGACAGAATTGGTGGCGAAGTTTGACATCAATTTGGGAAGTTTGCACGACAGATTTAGACGTTCAGTGCCACCACTTGATGATGAACAGTGTCGACATTGATACACAGAACAGTGTCCTATATTCTCGTGGAGGAAGATAATGAACAGAGTTTTGAAAGGTAATTTTGTTATTTTCAAAATATTTAAGTTATATATATCGTCATTAGACCTGTTCATGGGCCGGGCCAGGCTGGGTTTTCACTCTGTATTAACAGATTTTTTTAAGGCCCGAGCCCGAAATTTAGCCTATATTATTACTGAAGCGGTTGAATAGAGAGAGAGAAATTATAAAGAAAATAATAAAAAATGTATATATTAAATTATAAATATATATTTTAATAAATATTATATTATTTATATATTGTATATAATATATAAAATACATATTATATATTTTATAAAATATATAATGCTGAGTCAGACCGAGTTGGGCTTTTTTGACAAATCCCGAGTCCGGCCCAAAACACAATCGGACTTACTATATTAGGCCCGAGTTCACTCACGGACCTAATTACATGACCAAACCCGATCGGGGTGTGGGCCGGGCCGGGCCATCGGGCTACCCGGCCCACAAACAAGTCTAATCATCACATAATGCACATAACTGATAGTTCATTAACGATATATATCGGATTAATACATTTTGAAAATTAGAATACTGCATTGGCATATTTTAAAATTTGGAGATCAAAGTGACACTAAGCCCAAAAGTACTAATCTAGAATTTTCCTTGAATTAAGCAAAGAAAATGAATTCCTCCGTTCTGTATGAATGTGTCTACTAATTGTCTTCATGAATACTCAATTGCTCCTCACTAGTCATTAGGACCTTGGGCCCCTTTTCCTCTTTACTCGATTAAACTAGAAGAACAAAAAACGATACATCATTTGTACCTCCGCTGGGGGGTTTTCGCCATCAAAGATGAATTATTGGAGATCAGCCCATTTTACCTCCAACCTACACAAAGATTTTTTTTTTTTTTTAGCAAAATCAAATTTATCTTCTTTCTACCTCTACAAGGCAGGAACCATTATAAACTGTCTTTATCCATTTACCCTAATTCAAAATCTCAAATACAATTCAATATAATTAATTAATCCGAATTCAATAGTTAGAAAATCTCTTAAGTTCTGTGCAAATTGTTAATTTGTTAATTCATTTATTTGTGGAGTTCACTATTGCTACGACACTGCCTTAGCCTGGGTCTAAAACAGAAAATCATGGCATGTACTGCAATGGTTCATCAAGAGATCACTTCATCTGATTTAAGGTGGACCCATGATAATAAATCAAAGGCTTTGATTTAATTGTTTCAGCACAGGGCTTACGACACTATCGTAACAAATGCGGGTTGCTATTTGTGGCCTTACTCCATTTTCTGAAAAGGCTCATCTTAGAGCCTAAGGCGGTTGGTTGTTGTAGAGGTGAGGTGGTTTGAAGCATCAACATAAGTAAAACAAACAAACAAGAAGCTTGTATAAAGAAAATGTATTATATATTTTCAATTCATATTTCAAAGTCTAAGCTATATAATTCATATAAACACAAAAAAGAATATATATATATATATATATATATATAAAATAAACCAAAACTTATGCAATTACCCTTTCTTACTCATGCAGTAAAATAAAGAACATTTTCACTATCAGTTCCAACTGGGATGGTGGTGGTCGATCGGTTTCGTGTCATTTATATGGTTTTAGCTTATCATATAGGCATTTTCCTTGAAATACTGTTTGGTTAAATCATTTATCAAAATGCATTTTCAATCATTTTTCATGTCATTTATTAAATAAGGCAATGGGACCAAATAATAGGGTGAGCAGATAAATAGATTCTACCCAAAACCAAATGAAACCGACCTCGAACCAACCCTATCCAATTTATTATAATGTAGGGTCTGATCCCAAATAATTAAAACCGACCTCCACTCAAGCCGGTTTTAAACCAGCCTTCATGGAATCAGCCTTGGAGTTGAATTTTTCTTGAAATAAACCCTAAAATAAGATATAAAAATTTAAACCCAATTATCCATAATTACAAAGTTCATGATCTCACTCTACCATTGAGATAGTTAACTGATTTAATAATATGAGTAATGTAAAAGTTACTATTCGTAAAATTTAAATTATAATGATAAATTTGAAACATAGATTATTAATATATTATGATAATCTAACTTTTAAACTATAATAATATTGTATTTATTGAAACGAAACACAAGCGTTTTCACATGATGCGCCATTTGTATCGTCACTGTGTGGATCATTTATCATGATATATCATGATAATCTTCGTCGTTATATGGGTAATTTCGTAATTTATAATGGCTCTCCCTCTCATCCCCATCCACACACCGCCATTATAAATACACCGTTCACCCTCTCAAGAAGAAACACCCAGACTGAGTTGACGAGACACTATCTTCTCTTCAGTTCGGAGATCACCAGAACAACGGACAAAGATGACCAATCGCCTCTTCTGCACACTGACCTTCCTCGCCTTATACCTGTCCGTCGCGCAGGGGTTATTCAAGTCGGTAAGATCACAACCGCCGTGATTCACAGTCTCATTTCTAACCTTAATTTCCATTGACGTCGTTCGCCGCCGGATCGTTCTTTCATCTTCGCGTTAATTTGGCGGTGATTTTGAGATGCAGGAAAAGTGCGTATACACGCTGTACGTGAAGACGGGAACCTTTCTCACGATAGGAACCAATGCCAAGATCGGCGTGACCCTGACTAACGCAAAGGGAAAATCGGTGCGGGTGCCGGATCTTCGGAAGTGGGGGATCATGGAACACGGCCACTCTTACTTTCAGCGGGGGAACCTTGACGTCTTCAGCAGCCGGGCTCCCTGCGTTGCGTTTCCTCTCTGCCAGCTGAACCTCACGGTCAGCGGGGGCACCCTGTTAAACAGCTGGTACTGCGAATATGTGGACGTGACGTCGACAGACCCCCATAAAAACTGCAGCAAGACCATCTTCGACGTCAAGCAATGGCTGGTTGCCGGCCATCTAAGCGCTTCAGTGGACAAATGCAATCGTAAGGTGCATTCTCCTCGAAATGGGACTCCGGTGGCCGGAAACGGCGTTCTAAGAGAAGGAGGATCTGCAGCCTCAGAATCACAGTGATGCAGAGTGATGATGTGATGCAGATAAAAGAAGTATTAGACTTTTGAGATTGTGTGGGTCAGCTTGGTTATTCTCCCCCTTAATCAGTTAATCTCCAAAGATTATGGATTTGCAATTTCAGTATCCGGCTAGTTTTCTGTTTTCTTAATTTTATTTTCTTTTTATGGTCTTTGCTTATTAGTCTAAATTAATAAATTTGCATAGTTATATTACTACAAAAAAGAGGCTTGAACTGTACGTGGTTCCTGTTTTCTTTTAGGTTGTGTTTGGTTTAAAAAAAAAAGGGAAGGAAAGGAAGAAAAAGGTAGAGAAACTCACATAAGGTTTGTAAATATTTTCTTTCTTTTTTCTTTCTTTGCCTATCTTTTCCTTCAAACCAAACATATTAGCTTATTTTTATGGCCATTGTTTATTGGTTTAAATTAATAAATTTACATAATAGAGTTGGAGACTGCAGTTATGGGCTCTAGCCAAATAGATATATATCTTTTTATTTATCATCATCATTTAAGTCTTATTTCAACTACTAAATTTTAAAAGGTAAAAAATAATATCTAAAAACAAAAATAGATATTTTTTTAATTTTTATTTTGACTTTAAGAGAGTTGAATGGAAGTAGGAAGAAATGATTAAAACTCTCTATAGCACAAATAAAATGGAATGAAGAAACAAGATTCATGTAGCTAATCCATATAGTTGGGACAAAATTTAAATGTTAGTGATGATTGATGATTTTGGCTTCATGAAAGAGTACATGTGGTGGCAGCATGTGAACTCCAATCCATAACCTTCCTTTCGAATCGGGATCTGCTCCTCACAGAACGCAACTCACACCAATTTCACTGTCCCATCTCGCACCATTTATTGGGAACATCTCACCATTTACACAGTGAGATGAGACTGTGAAGTCAGTGTGAGGTGCACTTTGTAAGGTTCCACCTTGTGGTGTAAATTAAAGATAAGAAAAAAGAAAGAAAGAAACTTTAATTAGGTAATGAAAAACAACTTCTTTTTTATGCCATAGCATTCGCCTTTAAAGGACCATCAATGAATAATCAAAAATCCAAATAAATCTTATAAATACATCAAGAACATAAATTCGAAGGTTCAATTGTCTATAAATCTATACTATACGCACACAGTTTTACACTTCTCTCTGCTATTGGTCCACTCTCCTTCTGTATCTAGTTTTGTTGGTTGTCAATCACCATGGAAGATGACGATTTACTTCGTGGTCTTTCCAGGCTACTCCTTAGAAGATACTCTACGAGTTGATCATTAGTAGTGTCAATGGATCAGTTTGGATTGGACCCCGTCCATACCAAAATCAATTTTAACAGATTAGACGGACCCACAAGACATTAAATTGGGTCAGTTCAAAATTTATTAATAGTCCAAATTAGTATTTATTGGATTGGATTGAACCTAGTCCATCCATAATGAATTTATATTGGATTGGGTTGGATTGAGTTAATATCTTGTCCATTGTTAGAAGATAACAATATAGGTGCCAATGAACCAGGTTTGGGTTAGAATTAAGCTAAATTAAAACAAACTTGAACAGATTGGACGGTCCAGACATTAAATTGACTGGTCCAAAATGTTTATTGAATTGGATTGAACCTAGTCCATTTGTAATGGACTCACATTGGACTGGGTTGGATTGGACCAAATCCAGTCCAATTGACACCACTAATTTAGAATTGCAAGATTTGAAGAGATGAATTCCAATATTAGAAAACTACAGAATGCCCTTTACTTCACTTTGGCCCAAATTCCTATCTTTTGAAATTCCCCACAACTTTTGACACAGATCAAAACCCATGTGTAAGTGCTACGGCAAGGTTAAGTGTAGGCGAAGAAAGGCTAGGGGTCTTGGATAACAAACGTAGGTTGCGATTCTCTGTTGACAAAATTGTGTGTTTGTTATGTTCTATACACTCCCTTTTATAGAGGGATATCCCGAGGCCCTTAAGGGAAGGAGCGAAAAAGGATTTGACTCCTATTTGGAAAGAGGATTTTCGATTCGGTGTTACTTGTCAAGGGGACACTGCTAGAAGTTCGTCACATGTTTCATGAGATCTTTCGAAGACGAAATTTCTTTTCGTCTAAGGATTCTCATAGTACACATGTGTTACTTCCCTTTGCAGGTCTCCTATATTGACATGGTGCGGGTGACGTCAAGACTAGTTTGACATGTCTTGCTCAGTCCTACTAGATGCCCTGCTACAAGTGATTTTGGTTGATGGTATTTTCGTCGTAGAACTGCGATGACTTCAAGCTCATCGCAAGTTTGTAATGAGTTACAGGCTCGCCGCAGATCCACATCAGCTTGCATGCCACCATGGGTGTTTCTGTGGTTCCAATTTAATACCTCCATTGCAATCGTAATCATGATGGACAATATGTACTTACACCATGGCTCTTTGATAGTGATATGCTAGTTTTGCAAAAAGGAGAACTGAACACCACTCCAAATGATTATGCTCTACAATATGTTGATTTTTTTCTTTCACCTTCTCGGTTTACCCATTTCTTATCTTAAAGCCTCTACTATTAAATGCATTATATTTGTGTTTGGTAAACCTTTTGAACCCTCTTGCAAAAGAAGTGTAGAATTGGAACCACTATGCTCTTATTAAAGTGTAAATCGATATCACTAAGGTTGTGTTTGGTTTGAAGGAAAAAGTAGGAAAAGAAAGGGAAAGGAAAGGAAACCTGTACAAGGTTTAAGGTTTCCTACATTTCCCTTCCTTTCCCTACTTTTTTCCTTCAAATCAAATATAGCCCAAGCTTCTAGGACAAGTGATTCCATATACCCTACTAAATGGGCATACTTATGATCATGGTTTTCAAAACCAGATGGGACCAAAAAAACTGGTAACCATTCAGCCCCTGAGTTCGGTTATATTGTAAATCGTTATTTAGTAATAACCATTGAAAAAGTCAAAAAACCGCTGACCCGGGCGATCGAATTGCTAAACCGTTCAACCCAGGCAACGGTTCGCAGGTAGGCGAAATTTATTTTCATCTAATTTAAAAAAAAAAAATCCATTCATATCCCACGATTTTCCCTTACAAGTTAGGGTTAAAACGAAAGTTCATTTTCGTTCTCACTTCTAACCCTTCCAAGTTCCAGCCTTCCTTCTCATACTCCGACGACCTACGACAGCCATGACCGGTGTCGATCGACGACCTACGGCAGCACGACTAACGTCGACCAATGGTGAATCACAACGACCGACAACTATCATCCGGATTTCCTTCTTCAAAAGGGCTTCATCTACGGCGGTGAGCAACAAGGAACAGTGGTGGATTTCTTCTTCTTGTAATCAGCAACAAGAGAAACAGCGACCGGCGATTTTGCAGCGGCGGATTTCTTTCCTCTTGTAATCAGCAGCAATAAAAAGCAATATGGAGCAGTGACGGTCGGCAATTTTACATAAGTTCTCTCAAAACTATTGCTTTTGTTTTTGAAGGAGCACATCTACTCTACTTTGCGAACAGCGAGAACAGTGTCGTTGCTCCTCCTCCCCTTTCCATCTCTCTGTTTGTTTTACCTGATTCTTGTTCTCATGCTCATTCTCCCTCATACTCTTGCTTTTATTTTATTAATTTATTTATTTTATTCTTTTTTTAACTTTCTCCATCTTTAGAACAGAGATTGTCGGCTCTACTCTTTATCGTAGTGAAGAAGAAGGGAGAATAGAGAGGACAATTCTGTATTTTATTATTTTCTGTTTGTTATATACTTTGTTATTTTTGTATTTAGATAATTTTATTTTTTGTTTTTTATATTTTACTGTATTTTTTCTGTTTTTATTTAATTTTCTGTTTTTTATTATTTATAAATATATTTTTATTTTAATTTATTTATGACATCACGGGTCGAACCGTTTGATTCGGATGGTTGAACCACTTAACTGTAAATCGGTCTCCTGTCCAGTTCTATTTCCTGTTCGTTTTTAAAAGCCTTGCTTCTGATGCTCGTCTCCAATATGAATGTCTCCCACGCTTTTGCTCATCTTGCTCTTCCCCCGACTACCCAAGAACAGGTCAAAGCTCTCACCTGGTTGATCACATCACAATGGACATTTGAGTATTACTTCCCAATCGTCCATCCAAGATTCATTGCCCTTATACTGCTTCACCTTTAGCAAATGCTAATGGCGATACAATTCCCAACCCATCTCCCTTAGATAGTGTCACTTTGCTATCATCCACTATAAATGACTACAAACTTCAATGCTTCACCACGGATGACTCTTATGTTAGTGGGGGCGTTCTTTTTTTGGATTCTGAGAAGAGGAGAGTTGGTTAATAGGATTTTGGTTCCCATTTACAAACCCATGTTCTTTTCTCAGGTTTATTTAGAGACCAAGAAAATTTTATTTTCTTGAGTATCACTCACTTGGGAAAGTTGACAAATGACAACATTTGAATGGGACAAAAATACCCTTTTTAATAATGGATATTTAAAGCTAAAATAGTCATTGTCTTGTTTACCTGAGAAATAAAAGAATATGAGTAAATATATTTATCTGCCTATTTACCGGGAAACACTTACCTACTTGAATTAGTAATTTATCAAAAAGCTAATGGAGCACAGAAGTTAAGGCAGACATACTACCACGTGTTCCGTCTTTGGTCCCAAGAAACCTTCTTTTTTAAGTAATTTGAGTTGAGTCTCCTCAGAATTCCCAATGCAATTGTATCGTACAGTTCGGGTCAATGTCAAGGGGAAAAGATTTCCAATTCACGTATTGTGGGTGAAAAATCAAAACCATCATTAGTTTGGTCCCATTAGTAATATGACATTAAGGGTGCATGCGGTTGCCAAGACTGGGATGCATGAGAAATAGGGAATATTCTCCATAGATTTCATTCATCCTGCATCTGAATTGTGTGATGGAACAAGAAAGACGAACTAACAGTTGTACAGTGAAAACATCTTACGATATTTATATGTTACCATTCATGAAAAGATGTTTCTGATGTGCAGCTGTAGTGTCCTGTGGTAAGTGTGGGTAAGACCGTTAAGAGATTTGATTGGACAAAGAGTAGGATGCAAGTTCAAGTATGTGGGGTCGCACTGAAATGGTACAAGTATGCAACCCAACTAGGAAAAGAAACACATGGGAAAATATTATTGAGCTGAAAGTTCTGGGTCTCTCCTCTTCATCTCACCGCCTCCATACCCTGTCAACGGTTGAATCTCTGACCAACAGTTCATGCCATCTCCGGCCAAGGTAAGACCAGATCCAAAACATTTATGCTTCCTCTTTTTTTTTATTGCTATTTTCGTTCATTATCAACCATCGGTGAGAGACCACTGCTCGCGGTCTGGAATTCATGCAATCTGCCATCTTTATGCAAATCTACATAATGAATGTGTAGATCTAACGATTTTCATGGTGTATTCCTGTAAGGTAGCGCAAAAAACAGAATTACAGCCTCCAAGCGTCTGGCCGGTCATCGCATTTCTCTTCCTTTTTGTTGTGTTCTCAATCCATCATATTGATGTAGGTGTATAGGTGATAATTGCTGACTTGCTTGGAACGAGCCTGTGCCATGAGCAAACTGCAACTGAATCCACCCGCTTGAATCATTTTAAGCGTTGCATGTTTGTCGAGGGACAAAAGAGAAGCCTTCTTAATCGTAGAGAGCAGATCCAAAATCCTACTGCATGAATCCCACAATTGATTCTCCAGCTTAAGAGGCTCTGATGGATGGACCATTGCAGAAGGGTCAACAGAAAGTTATCTCAAGATTGACCATTCATTTTGAGTAGAAAGTTACAGGAAAGGGCTTGTGGCACAGAAACCTTGACACAATAAAACAACTTGTTTTATTTGATGAGAATGATGGTGCAAAGAAACAAAGATCCGTTTAGTTTGCAGTTGAAATCAGAATCAGAATCAGAATGATCTATTCCCCCACCTGTTTGGTTCAGACAGGAATTGAAATCAGAATCGACTAGAATGGATTCTCATTTCCAATGGGAGGGAGAGGGAAGGACCATTCCCATTCCCACAAATGGGGGAATGTTATTCTTCCAGGAATGGAAGTCAGATTGTGATTCCATTGGAATCAAAATGCACCATTCCAATTCCGACCCCTATTCCCATGAACCAAACACACCCTACGTTAAATTAATTTCATTTAAGCAACTCCACACTGAACAAACTGAATGGATTCAGCATGCTGTGGTTACAGAAGAAATCAGGGATTGAACAGCTTTAAATGAGTTTGTATCGTCACCAATGCCACAAGGATTTCAGTTATATATATCATCTTGTAGAGATCATATGTACAAGCACAAGAACGTTTTGAGTGTGGGGTTGATTTGGAAGGGCCACACGAGATGCAGCTGCATAAGCACTTCCTCTACGGCTCTACCATCACATCTTCCATCTGGTTCAAACAAACAACCAACATAATAATAACAACAATAATAATAATAACCCACCCCAAGTTTCTAATAAAAATAATAGCAACAATAACAATAATAACAACCCACCCCAAGTTTCTAAAATTACCCTGCACTTAATTAAAGTCTAATAGTTACAGATATCGTACATTTGTCAATTAGCATGTGGTAATGATATGTTTAGGCTTTCATAATAACAGTTTTAACCTTTGCCTATATGAGTGTTGCCCTCAAAACCCTTTCAATAACCAAATTGCCCTTTTTGCTACATTGTTTTTGACACTTCAGAATAATGGTTACATCCAACGTTCAGAATACCAAACCGAGCATAGAACCAGAGAAGGGAGAGGTTCATGGGTTAGAGGTTCAACCAGGGTTGAACCGGAGGTCAAACTGTGATGACATGACATATATGTATATATACTACGGGTTATATAAATACTATATATAATATATTTTACAATTTTTAATATAAACTTAAATATGGTGGATAGATGGAAAGTTCCTTCAGAATGACCAGGGTTAAGTCTCATAATTTACATTTTCTTTAACATATATGTGTAATAAAGTAATATATACAATAAAGAGTCATTAAGGCTCCATTTGGAAGGAGTATAAATACAAATACATAGAGCGCAAAACTTTGTATTTTGTATTATTTTGTATGTATTTGTACTTCAAACTGAGCCTAAACAACACAAGTAATGGGGTGGACTAGTGGTAATTAAGCAATATACAAAAATAGGTCATGGGTTCAAGTCTTCTTAACCTCATTTTAAAATTTTGAGTATTTAATGGCCCAAGCGGTTTCATGAAACCGGAACCAGCTCACTGATTTTTCGATTAAATCGACTGGTCAGCTGGTTTTCACCAGGTTTTTAGTAAATGCGGTTATTGGGGTGAGTCCTGTGACCAAACCAATCAGGGCCCCAGGTCATGGTTCAACCAGTCCAACCGGCCAATCCAGTCCAGTTTTCTAAACACTGGTTACATCCTTAGCCTACTCGTATGTAGGACATTTAGATCATATAGAGTGACTAAACACAAGCTGAAACTCTTTTGGCTTTTGATCATATTTTAAACATGAAAGAGTGGGGGTAGAATTAGAAATCTACAAATTGGGACATAGTTGGTATTCGAGAATTAGGATAAAACATATATGTGAAATATTAGGCCTACTTGTGACGTTGTGCAGCTGTCATCAAGAGTCACTTGTGGAGTTTTGACCGGAGGGGTAATTGTAAGACAAGTGGGTATATGTAAGACATTTGTAATTTTTTTTTTTTATCAATAACACAATTCATTAATTATCACTATAAAAATTACAAAGAGGAAGACAAACTTTCTTATCTTCCAACTTCAACTTGAGACCCAAGAAAGGAAACAAGAGAGAAAGAGAAAACAGAAAAAAGAAAATTACCCAAATCAGAAATTAATGATAAAAGATAAGAGGGTTGTGACAAAAAGGACCAAGAATCCCCAGTAATGAAGATGCTATCTAGAATATCTAAATCAAGCAGTGACCAAGAACAAATTAGGATCCTGTATAGGTTTATGTCATTACCTCAAATCAATTGCTGGAGCTACCCATGTCAAAGTCCATTGTATAATCATATTCAATAGTAGGAATTACAGAGGCCACAAATTTCAAGAACAAGAACAAGTACCTATAAAAGTAGAAATAGAAATTCAAAAAACAGAAAGAAAATTCAAAGTCATGCAACAAATAAAAAAAATTACATCTAAATCACATGCATCACAACATGAAGAACTAAATTCTGTGGGCAAAAACAGTTTCTGAATTTTGGAAGTAGGTGGCAGAGAAAGAAAATTACTTGTCAACTTGTGGTTCAACTCCTCGTGACATTAGAACATCAATGATCTTTTTCATCACAGCACCATGCCTACATGGATGTACAGATGCATGCTTCCCTGGCAAATGAGGATGGTCCTCAATGGTCACCTGCAGTGAAAATTCTTTTAATAAAAAATATTACACTGATACATAAATTTTGGGCCACATTCAGTTAGAATAACCTCAGTCCCAGAAATGAAGAATTAAAAAGATATCATGTTTGTCCAGAAATGGTGCAATAAAATGCAAGTTATAACTCCTTTTTCACTAGTAATTCCAATATTCATATAAGCGCAAACAGATATACAACTAAAACTAATTTCACATCAACGAGTAATTGAGAGTACGATGATACGACATATCAGTGATGCACCAAGTTCAATGAAGCCAGATATGTTACCAAAAATAAATAAAATCAGATATAGGGAAGTACGGCCCAATCACTAATTCCTCTATTTCTTTTTCTTTTTTACTTTTTCTTGATTGTTAACAAGATGAAAAGAACTTTGTTGATAATAAAAATATGATAGAGAATACAATCACCTATGTGTTAGCTTGTCACATAGGCATTTCCCCTGAAGTGTTGTTTGATTAAATCATTTATCAAATAAACCTGTTTCTATTTGTGTGAAAGCCATCTGTTGGAAAAAGCCTCTTTTTAATGTTTCTCCCAACGCCAATACATTTTTTCAATATTCAGCTTATGTGATGCCTAATGACGTTTAATAACACCAAGCTGCCAAGAAACATCAAAAAGTGTTTTTCAACCATTTTTCTTGTTTTCCAAAATAAATATTGTACAAAACACATACTAAATAAGGCAAGTAGGGGTGAGAAAATGGGTAGGTCTTCCTGGAACCAAATGGAACCGACCTCAAACCCAATTTGTTATAGGGTCTGGTTCCAAATTATTGGAACTGATCCCCACCCAGGCTGGCTCCAGGGTCCAAGGGTTTTACCCTACCAGTGGCAATTTCACAATTTGACTTTAGTAGTACTGTATGGATAAGATCATAGGACTAATTGCCCTAAAGGATCAAATTAGTTCAAAAAGTCATATTAGAGGTTTTTTTTTCAAAGAGTCTTACTACAGTTTTGAAAAGTTGAAATTGAAATAACATCACTTTCTTTTGGCCTGACAAAACTTGTCTGTATGCTTGGGTGTTATTAGATAGGTTATTTAGCTACCAATCCAATGAGACCAATATCTTGTAACTCAAACATATTTTAAGAGAGTTACGGCCATTTTACCGTTTCTTACCAGTTTTTGAGTTTAAATAGGAGTCTGTAAAAGATCCAAAGCATTGAATTTCAATAAATGAAATAATGGAACCAAAACCAATGTTTTAAAATGCAGGGGTGTGATGCAAGGCATTCCAATACCTAGAGGTGTGAGGTGCAGTTCAGAACGTAAGAGGTGTAAGATTCCTGGAAACAAGGAGGCGCATAAAGCCTCCTTGAGAGGAAGGGGATGAGGAAGAAGAGGAAGGAGCATCTCATTTTTCTTTTCATTCTTTTCACTTTTTTTCTTCTCTTTCTTCTTTTCTTTTTTCTTTCTTTTTTTCTTTTTTTTTTTCCTGTCTTTTTGCATGAGGTGTGTGTGAGGCACATGAGGCATACGCCTCTAGCATGCCTCATGAAAAAGGCATATGAGGCATACACCTCAGGTATCAATGCCTCTAGCATACGCCTCAGGGCATTTTGGGGGTGCCTCACCAGGACGCCCACCTCCAGGCATACGCCTCCCATGCCTTTTAAAATACTGATCAAAACTTTGTTTTCAAGCTACCTACAGGTAACGTGTGATCTTTCTCCGTCTTTGCTATCTATATCTCTCTAAAGGTATGACCTTTCTTCACCTTTGCTTCTCCATTTTATTCTGAATTAAGACAAAAAACCCTACCATTTCCCATTCCCTCCTATATTAGATCTGAAGTATTTCTCACACCCTACTAGTTAACCATTGCTAACTAATAGAACTTTCTCCTTCCTGCTATCCATCAGTTTCCTAGGGAATACCCATCAACACTACTCTTTGAAGTCATTGAGACCATTCTTGACTGTATATCTTCCTTCGATGTAGATGAGTTTGCCATGGGTATCTTCCCTAATCATGTCATCGATGAGTTAGTCTCTGAACGCATCCTTAGTGCATAGCCAACAGGTGACTCTTTGGGTAGGGATACAAATAAACAAATGAATAACTCGTAAGAGACTTGAGATGGATATATTCCGATTATTGAATTTGGGTCATAAATCAGATTGGATTTAAATTAGGATAAATGGATACAGACAGTTTACAACTGTAATACAACCCTACCTACAGTGTTCTAGTCATCCCCATGCACAGCGAACAGGTGACTCTTAGTAACTCAACAGTGTTCTAGTCATTTCCCAAGAAAAATTTATATTCCTCACCTCCCATAAGGGTCATTATCCTATGATGGTCCCTGCTATCTGGGGTGTTGGGAGGCAGAGACTGGATTGAACCTAAGCTTTAGCAAATTTTGCACAAACTGGCATTCCTCTCCTCCCACTTCTAGGAAAGCTTCTTGCTTTCTCTTTCCTATTATGAGTTCATATGCTTAACTATTTTACCATTTTGGATGTCCAATAAAGCAAAATATAATCAAAACATAAGACATACAAGACAGAGAAACTAAAGGGAGTGCCTTTCAATAAACACAGGGGTTGTGGATTATATGGATTACACATAGAAGCCCAAATTTTAACAAGTTCAGAAACAAACTTTCCATGAAAAGGAACCATCAATCAGAATGCTAAAGGGACTCATGCAATAAGTCAAACCATTAGGCAGAAATAGCTTACTGTTTTGTGGGCATGGTCTTGACTAACATCTTCAAGTACAAGCTCTGGTTGTAAGAGCATCCTTGACTGAAAAAAAAAAATAACAAAAAAAAGTATTCTTATAAATGAATGCCAATTCTAGCAATCACATATGGAAATCGAAAAACAAAATTACAAACAAAACATAAGATCAGTATTATAGAGAAATTAAGTACAGGAAGCCAATGTTTCCCTCCTGGTCAAGGTATTTAAAACCCCGAAAAATCGACCTTCAGAAACTTAAATAGTTCCTTATTTTAATATCATATGAAATAGGACTTGCATAGGCTCTTGCTCTGTCCAAATAGGAATATGCTCAAGTTTTTGGAGGAAAATGCAATCATTGACTTCCCTACAAAATTACCTTGGCAAGAGAACTCATTAATTTCTTCTTATCTGTACACAAATAATAACTTTCCATAACATGTAATGCTTATTAAGTGAATTCACAGAAGTGAACCAGAAAACCAAATTTTGACTGCAATAGGCCACCAACCTAGCACAACTCTTCTGCGTAAGTAACCCATACTACAGAATTTGCATGCCATACCATGTCTATAGCAAAGTAATAAATCAAATGTCATTGTCATCTAACACTACTAAAGTCATTACCAATGTTGGTCCCAGCTATTATCAATGGTCATGGGAAGGGTGGGCTGAAATTAGGGGTGATCATTTAATCTACACAAAACTAATTTACAAACCCTAAACCTAGGAACTTGGGAGGCCGCCATTGTGAAAGCTTTGGAATTGAGAGCTTTTAATGCTATTTGGGTTTAAGAGAATAGACATCCCTGCCGCAAATCTTATATTTCCTAGATTTGACATTTCCCTTTTATATTTTGTGCAAGTTGTTGAAGATTAGTTAGCTTTGTGTTGTTTAAAGAGTAGTTGTATTATGTTAGTTGTTAGATAGGAAGTGGGGACCACAGCAGTTATGTGAGTCCAAATTTTATTAGTCTTTTGAGTCCTTTACATGTTGTTTTATGTTTTGCTGCCCTATAAGGGCATAGTAGTCTTTGTACTCTTATATTTTTAATATAAATAATAAGTGAAGGGGGCGGCCAGATTAATGCTCTCTTTCTTCTCAAGATCTCTTCTTCTCTTCTTCTTCTTCTCTCTTCCTTCTCTCTTCAAGAAAACACTCTTTTTCTTTCATATTTTTTATTTCAGCAGATTTCTACTTGGTATCAGAGCTTCGGCTAGGGTTCTTGAAGCATTCTCATTAAGCCCTAAATCGGCCGACTGCATGAAGTAACAAAGGGCTGATCGATCTGCTATAAATTGCCCAATTCTTGGATTTTTTTGGTGAGATCTAGTCATCGGGAAGGTGATCTACGTTTTGGCATCAAAATCAGGAAGAACTGGAGTACGGGGAACAGTCCTAGAAAAATTGGACTCTTTGTTTTTTATCTGATCTTGGGTGCACAGGTATCGTTGGATTTCTTTTATTTTTCTATAGGGGGCGGTTAGTTTTTTGGACCTTTCTGGGCCTTTGGAGTGGGCGATTCACTCTTTCTCTGTTGGGAGATGTGGGAGGAGAGAGAATTCTCTCTTATTAGGGTTTTCTTTTCCCATAAGGGTTTGTTCCTGTGTGTGTGGTTTTAAATTGTTCTTGGAGGCTCTCAACCTTTTTCTTTCGGACTGTTGAACTGTTTGAAGCAAGATGGAGAGTTGGAGTATCGAGCTGAAATCAACTGGTACCATGGGACTGGGCGTTGGAGGTGGTAGTGATATTTTTGGGTCTGGAATCATTACTACAATAAAACTTGATAGTACAAATTATTTAGAATGGGCACAATCAGCCAAGATGGCCATTGGTGCCCGTGGGAAATTAGGGTACATCACTGGGGAGGAGAGGAAACCAAATATAGATTCCTCTCGATGGGTACAGGAGAATAACATGGTGATGTCTTGGCTGTGTAATTCTATGCTACCTCACATTGGCAAAAGTTTTCTAAGGGCTAATACTGCAAAGGAGATTTGGGATGGAGTGACTGAAACCTATTCTCAGAAACATAAGCCAGAGCCTATCAGCTAAGGAATTAGGTGATTAGTATAAAACAGGGAGACAAACCCCTTGCCATGTATTTCTCCATGCTGAAAACCCTTTGGCATGAGGATGAGAAAAAGGGAATATTCCAAAAATATTCCCTTTTCTCATATTTGTTTTGAGGGAAAGAGGGGGATGGGATGAGAAAAGATGGGATGCCAGATCCCAAAATTGTGGATTTGGGGTCGCACCAAAACAGTGTGACCCCGGTGGGAAAACTCAAGAAAACCCATCTCCTTCACTTTTTTCACAAAATGTGGATGGGTAAGCCACATATTTTCAAATCTAAAAGGTTTGGGTCCTATAGGAAAAAACTCAGTACCTATCTGGATAGGACAGTGATCGGAGGTGACCCTAGGTAACGCTCTAGCAACCAAGTTTTCCAAACTATTCTCCCAGGCAAGGTTAAATAAGAACCTGCCAACACAAAGGAGTTTCCTGAAGGTCAAACCAAGTGTAACTGGCTTGCAGCAGAGGTATTTCCTTCAGTTCACATTCTTTAATAAAACCATTAAATTTCCTCATGCTTGTTGTAATTACCTGTTGGGGATTACTGGTTTCATCAGAGAATCTAATGACATTAAAATCCCCGCCCAGGCACCAAGGGCCATCCCATAGCCCCTTGATTGCATATAGTTCCTCCCACATCTCATTCCTCTCTCTATAGGAATTAGGGCCATAAACATTGGTTAAGACCCATACACACCCATCCTCTACATTCTTACACTTAATGGAAACTGAGAATCTGCCTATCAATTCTTCCACTACTTCCACCATATCCTCCCTTCACAGTGTTACGATCCCCCACGAGGCTTCCCAAGAAGGAGACGAGCTCCAACCTAAACCTCTAGACCTCCAAAAACTCCTCACCCATCTCCCATCTAATTCCATCATTTTGGATTCTTGTAACAGCACAATATCGGGTTTTTCCCTTCGAAGTAGGTCTTTGATCACCCTTCTCTTTCTTGCACTCCCTAACCCTCTTACATTCCAGCTAATAATTTTCATCAAGACAAAATAGCAAAAAACCCATGAAAAGGCCATAATCTCCTCATTTTAGGCCCTTCCTCCTATCCCCTCTACCAAACTTGGGAAATATTCTCTGTTGTAGTTTGTGTATTTGCTGTTTGGAAAGGCTACTCCTTAGGCCTCTAAGGGGATCTTCTTGTATTTATTCATTATTTTAATGAAATTGATGTTATTTATCAAAAAAAATTGATCTTCCTCCAGACAAGGAGACAGACGGATGTAGACGGGTGTTCACTGTAAAGTACAGGGCCGACGACAGGATAGAGAAATACAAGGCAAGGTTGGTTGCAAAAGGGTATACTCAGACCTATGGCATTGATTATATGGAAACATTTGCTCCAGTGGCTAAGATGAGTTTAGTTCGTATTCTTTTGTCTCTAGCAGTCACCTACTCATGGCCCTTGTTTCAGCTTGATGTTAAAAATGTATCCTTCAATGGTGATTTATAGGAGGAGGTATATATGGACATTCCAGTAGGTTTTTATAAAAATGTTGGTAAAGGAAAGGTGTGCAAACTCAGAAAATCATTGTATGGCCGGAAACAGTCACCTAGGGCTTGGTTTGACAGGTTCAGAGGGGTGCTCATCCGTTTTGGGCACACACAAACCCAGTCTGATTACACCCTCTTTATGAAGAGGAGAGATGCTCTTGTCTCAATTCTAATTGTATATGTGGATGATTTGGAGGAGATTGATGCTCTCAAAAAATTATTGCAGCAAGAATTTGAGATCAAAGATCTTGGTGAGTTCAAATACTTCCTAGGGATTGAGGTTGCAAGATCCAAGCATGGGATCTTCATTTCTCAAAGAAAGTATGTACTTGACCTACTGCGAGAGACTGGGAAGTTGAAAACCAAACCAACCGACACCCCTATTGATCCAAATCATATAATTAATGCTATGGATGGTGAGTTGGTAAAAGATGTGGGGAGATATCAAAGAATGGTGGGCTAACTATTATATTTGTATATGACACGACCAGATATTTCCTATCTCGTCGATGTTGTGAGTTAGTACATGCATGCACCTCGGGTTCAGCACTGAGAAGCTATTGAGAGAATACTTGCATACCTGAAGAAGCATCCCAGTAGAGGCATTCTTTTCTCAAACCATGAAAATCTGAAGTTGGAACCCTATATAGGTGCAAACTGGGCAGAGTGTTTAGATAACAGGAGATCTACATCAAGAGTATGTACCTTTGCAGGTGGAAACTTGATCTCATGGAAGAGTAAGAAGCAAGCAGTTGTAGTTAGGTCAAGTGCAGAGGCTGAGTATCGATCCATGGCTCATGGTGTCTTAGAACTACTTTGGGTTAGATCCCTATTGAGTGAGATAGGGATGAAAGCAAAGGACCCTATGATGTTGTACTGTGACAATCAGGCAACAATCAATATTACCCACAATCCAATTCAGCATGGCAGGACAAAACACATTGAAGTTGATATGCACTTCATAAAAGAGAGGGTAACAACTGGAGAAGTTTGCTTGTTTTATGTCTCTTCAGAGTTGCAGTTGGCTGATGTTCTCACTAAAGGGGCTGCAAAGAACAAACTTGAACATGATCTACGCAAGTTGGGAATGTGTGACATTTACTCCCAAGTCCCAATTTGAGGGGGAGTGTTGAAGATTAGTTAGTTTTGTGTTGTTTTAAGAGTAGTTGTGTTATGTTAGTTGTTAGATAGGAAGTGGGGACCACAGCAGTTATGTGAGTCCAAATTTTATTAGTTTTTTGAGTCCTTTACATGCTGTTTTATGTTTTGCCACCCTATAAGGACATAGTAGTGTTTGTACTTGTCTTATATTTTTAATATAAATAATAAGAAGGGGGCCGCCAGATTATTGCTCTCTTTCTTCTCAAGATCTCTTCTTCTCTTCTTCTTCTTCTCTCTTCCTTCTCTCTTCAAGAAAACACACTTTTCTTTCATATTTTTTATTTCAACAGATTTCTACTCAAGTAATGGCAACAGGGGAGTTGAAAGAACATTTTGGTGGTTTGCCTGCCAAAGACTTAGCTGGAAGAGAATCAACCAGTGCAATTAGTTCTCGTGGTTGTGATGGGAATGTGTATTGAATGTTCTATGGAAGTTCTTAATGATGTAACTCTCCATTTTTAGATCACCCAGCTTGATAAACAGATATATGGATCATTTAGATTCAGGTCTGCCAAAATTAGGGCATTGTTACTGAAGACAAGTCTATATTCCTAGCATGCAATATTCCCAAGAACTATGGTTCAGGCAGATGCAAAGAGAAAGCCAATGGAGAAGCTGACATTTCTAGGTTATACAAGATCAATCTTAAGGATCAACTCTTAGTTATTCATAGATGATAAATTGCTGCCACTACATTGCATTTTGAGGTTCAACTATGATATCAGTTACCAGAAAGACGTGATACTAGAAAAACTTGTAACCAATCAACCAGTATCATAAAGGCGGTAACCAACTGCAGTATATCAAAATTCACAAGGGCATTTGATTGGTCACAGCTCTTCCAGTGTCATGTCTTTCCAGCATCATAATTTTTCCTCCATTTTGCCCATGAACATTTTGTATTCTATATTATTTATATATTTAATGATTTAATCTATCAAAAATGTTATTTTTATATTTATATTATAATGCTTAATGCTTTATGCTATATATTTAATATTTTATCGTTAAAGTTATAGGCCCAGAATCCCAGACTGGCCTGGGTCCAGCCCATGATCACCCCTAGGCTGAATACATACCTAACCATTAGCATTTTTTCACACAAAGTGGCTGTTCTCAGACTTGAACCCCTGTTCCCACACTTAACAGACTTAGAGTTTACCATTTCCATATTCTCCAATGGATGCCAAAACTATAATAATAAGCAAAATTAAGGTGGACACCAACCTCATCATATCCAGTAAGCCAAACACGTGGAGTTTGATAATACTTATCATACCTGGAAAAGGATAATAAGAAGAGAAGTCACAATCCATGGCAATGCAATGAAATGAGAACGGGAGGTGTTTTAGTAATGCTAGAAGATCGTAAGAACATCTAATATTTCCATGCATGCAGGCTTTTTAAGAAACAGTATGTAAACTTTGGTGATAAACATGAATTTTCATAAACTCTAGCTCCAGGAGTGCCAATATTATTAACTTGGCTGATCAGTGGACATCACCATCAACATTTCTGTGAGTAGCTAAGTGCAATACACACAATAGCCTCACATCCATTTTCCTTCCAAAATATAATGCCCAGATATAGATACAAACACTGATACAGGAAATGGCCATACAACTCTCAATTTCCTAAAACCCAGACACGGATATTGCAAGTCAGGTCCAGTTGAGATCTACCCTAACCCAACCCAAGTTGTTCAATTACCAACGGCCCCCCATAGGGTTGGGTTGGGATTAGGTTGGCCCAATTTCTTCATGTTTTTTCTTTTAGGAAAAAAATCTTCTCATTTAGACTTAGAATTATCTATTTAGGGTTTTTTTTTTTGTGTGTGTGTGTGTTTGTGTGATGGGGGGGGTTCTGGCTAACCTTGCCCAAGATGCACCGTACCATGTAATATGCTTATATCATACTTTTATATCTAAATGTCATTTCTCAAGACTTACCTCTTGCCAAATTTAATTAAACTTCTAACATGTAAAGATTCTTTTATAGTTCAATCTGTAAAAACATACCAATTTATATATTTTCAATCTTTCAATGCTATAAAGTACAGCTTTAAAGCAGATATACAAGTACCCATGCAGTATCCAGTGTCATATCATGTACAAGTACGACACCAGTATGCTTGGCATGTATAAGTATCGAAGTACTATAGCTTCCAAAACATGAAATAAAAGTACTCAAAACCAATCTCCCCCCCAACCAAGAGAGACCTAAGTAAGCAACCCAATTTTGACTTGGTACTTGGAAGGAGCATGTAGAGCTAAAAATTAGGGTCTTGATCCCTGTACATATGTGTATTTCTTTTCAACCAAGGAGGTTATTCAAGAAACTAGTTATTTTCTGAAAATCAGGTGAAAGTTGTCATTTAATCATTAACTGATTTAATTTGTAGTTTTATAGTTTATAATTCACATGTAATTACACAACATTGATGTAATCAAGTTTATTAGATGAATGTCCTTATTTGCTTTGAATTTGATATAGCATAACCCCATCTGCTCCTCAAAAGATTAAGCATCAAATTTCACATTCAGTAAATGATAACATTGTAAACTAAACGATTCACAAACTTCAAGAAAAATGATAGCTTAGCCATATTCAAATTAACTGCTTAATCAAATATCAAAGGCAGGAGGAGAGAATGAAACCTTATAATCAAAGTTTGATAATGCGGTCATTCATATAAACATTAAGAAGATCAAAAATGAAAATACATATCAAGAAACAGTCATATAGCCCCAATGCCAGCTATGCACCATATCAGCGTTCACTGACTGAGGGAAACCATAAATGAAGTTCATGAAAAATTATAAGAAAGTTATAATCATATAAAAACACTAAACCCTATTGTAGAGAGGGAGCATGCTTATTATCAAAGGAAACAATTACTTACGTGATGCTAACATCATATGTTCGAGTTCGGAGAATATTGTCATCATCAGGTTCATGAGCCACAAGATATGTAGATTGAAGTGTTGCCTGAATTTTTAGAAGTATACCATAAGTATTGAAAGGGATTGTTAATGAAGGAATGTGTGAAATTCATTAAAATAAAAACAAAGAAGAGGATGGCTGAAAATTGCGGTTAGCACACCTAACAGAAAGGGAGAAAAGGAAAAAACTAGATGCTTCACAATAGAGAGAGAGAAAGATAAATCCATTTCAACCATCAATATGAGTCTACAATCAGAAATGGGATAGAAGAATGTGAGCCATTGACTAACCGGGAAAGTTTGATCTCTATTAACATTTACAAGATCCAATAGGGGGTAAAGTAGGCTGGACCAGGGTCAAACATTTGTTGAATTACCTTTCAAAAAATAATAAAAAAAAATGAACAGCCCAGCTCAATGCAATTTGAATTCAAAACCTAACTATTAATTCATGCCTGAACTTGTACCTCCAGCTTCAATTGACTGATTATACAAAAAGGAAAAAAGAAAATTGCAAAACCACCAGCTCTTAGACTAAGTAAACTAATTCTACCATGATCAGAAAAATAAAAACAGAAAAGAAGACTAATCCAGGAATAGACAAGGGTTGGTAATGGTATTTATGTAAAGTCGAATCTTCTTTTATTGGTATTTTGGTAATGTACAATTGTGAGAAATGGAGGATTAAAGAGAAAATTCCAATCAACAGATATATTATTGGACTCTCAATTAAAGGTTGATTGATCCCACAAGTATAGAGGATCTATCATAATACCGACAGTTTGTCAGCATAAAAAGAACTAATGCTTTGTTTTTTGTTATATCAGTATATCTATCATTACATGCAAAGCCTCAAATCGATGCAAAAGGCAAACAAAGACAAACCACCAAAAGTAAACACTATAAGATGGTTAGGAAGAAAGAAAGCTGTGGAAAGTGGTGTAGAACAAAGGGCATAGACACATTCCCTCCTCAATATCATACAACCTACTTTTCCTAGTGCTAATATTTATAAAGAGAATCAAATTCAACGTAAAGTTACAATTTATGATTTCCTATGCTGGGAAATATCCCTATAACAGCATTCTAAAGAATGCTCTAGTAACGGACAAAACCTTCAAGCCATCAATGAACTTCTTGACCGGTAATATTTTCATGGTCCATCTAGAGTAGAAAGGTAGATTAACCCAGATAGCTAGGAACTCAGGATAAGGATTTATTGAATTGACAATTGTGTAGATGATCCTTTAGTTCAACATATATGAAGTCATTCAATTTTAAGCAAGAATAAAAGTCACATGCTATCAGATTTGCTGTCAGGATTATAGTGAATAAATAAACTATCTAATAGAATTTAAGGCTTCATGTATGAAGTCTTATTTGCTACAAATCCAAGAGTTGCGTAGAAGTTATTAAATCTTTCTCATTTAGTTGAAGGTTCTCGTCAAGAATAGCACCAATGACTAACTTACAGCATCTGTCTCAATAAGGTTATCAGGATCTTCATACTCTTCCATATCTGGAATATCTTCTTCCTCTTTACCACCAAAATATGAGGGGATTGAATGAATAGTTTTGTTCTTGCTGATCTCTAAGATCTCCATGGAAGGTAAATTTTCCTCCTCGTCACACTTGGTTTCTGGAGAAAATAGAAGGTCATTCAAGACTTCAGACATACTTCTACTCCTTTATGTCTAGCTTAACAAAGTAGCATACCCTTTGGTTTCCCATGAGTTGCTAGCCAACCATCATTATCTTCATTATCAAGAAGTACTTCCCCTCCTGCAGCTTCATATTCTTCTTCCACAGATGCTGCCCTTCGTAAACAAGGCACTGCAAAGGAAACCCACTGCTTGTCAGGAAAGATTTTCATCTCCAATGTTTTCAAGGAAACCAAAAGAAACAACTGCTGGATGACAAGAATATTCATATCATGAAGGGAGAATGAGAGAAAGCTATTACCGGCTACAAACTACACTCTTTTCCCATCCACAACGACAGTAACCTACGTGAACTAACAGCAGATAAAACCTTAACAGCATATGAAGTGTACATTCAGAAACACAATGACCAAAACAGACGGGCCCACTGTACCACTACCAATGGTAAGTGACAGATCACCAAACTTCAACTATTTTTTCTTTTCAGGCTCAAAAATAAACATGAACGGACATCTTAAGCTAGAAAGAAAAGTAAGGCAAAAACCAAAAACTAAAACATAATATGTTGCATTGGCCTTTATCATTGCTCAAGGCAATCTTGATGAAATGAAGCCAGGAGAGCCCTTAACAAAATATATAAAGGTTCCAAACACCGAAACTAAAACAAAGGGGTAAAATAGCAGAGAAGATTCAATACCATTTCTAGTGATTAAATACTGCTTATCAGGGGGTAAGTAGGACTTGCGTTTGCTCGGCTCCCCAGATTCCCTGATGCATGATAACTAACCAGTGAGTGGATTAGAAAAATAAATAAATAACAGAACATAACACAAGTAACCCAAACTAGATTAGTTAAGGAAAACACGGTAACTAAATGAATTTCAGATAAAATCCTTGAAAGTTGAAACAACAAAGAAAATAGACAGGACATGGTTATTGATCAGTTAAGCAAACTTAGAGAAAATTTTGATCCCAATCTCAAGTTCTTGCCATTCAATTTTCCAGACCAATAAAGCATCTCAAGTCAACAGTCAAAACCAACAAACAGCAATCAAAACCCAACGATTCTAAGGGGGAGAAAAACGTTGTTCCAATCAAGGAAAAAAATTAAGGAAACTGAACAAGGAACAGACAATCAAAACCCACGAAATCAAATCAAGAGAGATAAGACAGGAAATTTACCAAGACCAGGTAGGGCATTTGGAGACGAGATTATCGCCAGCGAGAATGAATTCGCTGACGCTAAGAACACCTTTCTCCTTGAATGCGGAGACCGTACGAGGCCCTGTAATCCTCTCGACGGTCCCTTTGAAGGCTTCATGAATCTTCTGCGATAGAACCATCGCTCCAAAGAAATAATTTTGAGGGGTTAAACTTCCAGAAAACGCTCAACAAGGAGTTCGAATCGATAGTTTTGAAGAAGAATTTGTAGATTAAAGCGACGACTTAACAGTTAACACGCAAAATTAGTGCCAATCTCGGTGATAGCTTGAAGCTTAAACTCGGAAGTTCCGAAGCGTGAATGCCTTTTCTGTTTTAATAATCTTTTCCCGGTTTTCATTTGTGGGAAACCGGTGGTCACATCAACGTCGCTTTGGCCGAGTGGTTAAGGCGTGTGCCTGCTAAGTACATGGGGTTTCCCCGCGAGAGTTCGAATCTCTCAGGCGACGGTTGCATTTTTGGTTTTTTTTTTTAAGGTTTTGTGGTCTTTAGATCAAAAGAAAACCAGATTTGCCCTTATAGACTTTACTACTCTTAATGTTTTTTATAAAATTAAATTACTTTATTCTTTTCAGTAGTTTTTTTTTTTCAAGTAAAAATGAAAAGTTTTTGGAGAGTATTTTAATGATTTTTCAAAAAAAAAGGAGGTTTTTTCTATATTATATTACAAAGAGAGTTTTTGTAAAAAGTGAAACCAAGGGAAAGATTTATGATTGATAGAAACATGAGGGGAGGAGGTTTCTATATTTTATCCTATTTATTACAATAATTATTATTATTTCAACAAATTCCTTCGGTTGTTGTTATATGACTTGCCATATCTGTTGAGAATGGATCCGTAAGAAGTGGAACAGTAAGGCATACGCATATGCAATTTCCTATCGTACATAAGCAGAGCAGCAGGTACACACAAAGGTACAGTTGGGCACATGGTCTTTGGAATTTGGGATTGGGGGTATATGTCAATAAAGGATACGCATCCTATGAATCATGTTGTATAGATGGATACAATCTGATATGCAATCGGGGATCTGTGCCATGCATCAAGGAAAAGTTAAATAATGGAAATTCATAATTATATTAATAATTTTAGTAATTTAATATTTTAGATTAATTATATTAATAAAAACAATAAATTACTATTAATTACTCAATAGATAATTATTTTTTATATTATTCGTTAGTGTTTTATTTAATTTATCTTATTTTATTAATCATTAAATGTTATAATTAAATTAATCTATAGATTAACTTTTTTAGTCATAATTAAATTAATCAAGTCCAAGCTCAAGGTTTAAAACTGTGAAACAAATCCTCATTTGGGTATCATTATCAATCCCCATCCCTACCAAGGTAATATCCATCCTTAGTCCCATCGGATTGAGAAAGCTGAGTACCCAATGGGATGGGGAACACTACCATCCCTATTCACATTCGACTCCTATTAATTGGTTAACTGTCATAAAAATGTAATTCGGAACCTAATAAATAAAATTAAATTTTAGCAAATTTTTATCTAGCAACTATTAAAAATTAAGAAATTAATAAAAATTAGTAGTTCATAAAATAATAATAATAAGTAAAAAAAATATTAAATATAATAAAATAAACCACTTGCATTCTATATTAAAATTATAAAATTTAATTAAAATATTAAGACTAACAATGACCTAATTATAAATGTTTTAAGACTCCTACTTAGGGATGATCATTTATAACTTAGCCTATACCCAGCTAAACCAACAAATTTTCGAGCTCAAGCAATTATTTTCTTTTGAGCTAGGTCTAGATCAAATCTACACCAACCCCACACGATGTAGACAGTAGGACTATTAATGGTTTGGATTCATATCACAACCAAATGAACTTGCATTTACATTCGATTATGAAATCTATATCTACATTCGCATTTGATTATTATGTTGGGTTTTGGATCATTTTCACATTTAATTTGTAACCATCTTATTGGATTTCAATTGTTGTTGTTGTTGTTTGGAGTTGGAATTGGAACAAACTAACAATTTTATTAATAATTTATTATTTTATTAGTGCTTTATTATTATTTTATTAGTATTTATAATGAATATTTTATTATTAATTATTAATATTAATAGTTTTAATTTTAATTATTAATATTAATATCTTATTATTTATTTATTACTTAGTAGTAATATTATTATAACTAAAATTATTTTTCCTACCCCAAAATATATTGTATTAATATTTTATTTATACCTTATTATTATTATAATATTTTATAATTAAGGGGTTTTGTATCATGAGTTCTTTAGTCCTTAAGGAGAGCCTAAAATACCCAAACGTCTTACATCTCTCTCTCTCTCTCTCTCTCTCTTTGTGTGTGTGTGTAATAATATAAATGCAATCACTCTCTAGATCTCATTAATACTCTCTTAATTGTCTCTCTTTTATAATATAATCTCTCTCTATTAATATAATATCGTGGTAATAGTGTGCAACTTTAAATATTAATGATATACAACTTTGTTAATGACAATAATTATTATTTTATATTTTAAAACAAAAGAAAATAAAAAGATATAAAATAGATAATATAGATAAATGCATATGCTAACTTTTATAAATACAAATATAATTATTATTTTATATTTCAATAAATGGTTATTTTATTTATTTTTTATAATTTTTACTTTTTATTATTAATTCTAACTATCCTATTAATATTAATTATACTAATTTTATATTTCTATTGATTCTAATTATACTATATAAAAGCTTGTTAAATTTTAATATTTGTATTAACTTTTGTATTTTTTTATTAATTATAGTTATTATTTATTAGGTTTCAAATTATATATAAATTATTATTATTATTATTATTATTATTACTATTATTATTATTATTATTATTATTATTATTATTATTATTATTATATGTCGTGTATCACATGTTACGGGTTTTTAGGCAAACCCGTTTAGCTTGTCTTCTTCATATAAGTAATAAAACATATTCTACATTTTAAATTTGCATTAATTTTTTACTTTTATACCATTTTTAATGAGTCTTCTATTTTATATAAGTCTCTTGTGAAGTATGGGCACCATGCACAATGAAGGTCTCAACTCAATTCATCAAAATTAGGATAAAATACAAAAACCTCCACTAAAGTTTCTGACAATCATAAAAAAAACCTCCCCTATAGTTTTACTTTAGCAAAAACCTCCCTTCCATTTTCAAAAAAATCAATGAAAACCTCCCTTCTGTCAATGAATAAGACGGAAAACATTAAACCAATATATTTTTCAAAATACCTATTTTACCCCTATATGAGTTATTGTATACTTATTTTTACTAAAATACCCTTTGCCCTCTATACTGAGCGTGAAACTCTGTTCCTCTAGTTGCTTGAAAATGACAAGGCCGATCGACTTCCTTAATGGTGGTTTTCTGTTTTTTTCAGGCAAAAGAAGGCCGATCGGAGGAACGCCGAAAAGGAAATCAAAGATCAACAACTTCTACATTCAATTCCCTTTTACAGGAAGACAATGGACAACCCATCCAGATTCTCATTACGATCTAAGCACAGCCCATCTGAGGTTGAATAGTGCTCCAAAGGTGAGGTCATACAGTGCCCTAAATCAAAGGCCAGAGCTAGGTCTCAAGAAGAAGCTATCGCCGCACGCGCTCTTAGCAGGAGTAACAAGTGCATTGGACCCACCGGAATTTACAAACTGAGGGGTGCTCTATGCGGTGGAGAACCTGCATTCGTCGCTAGTGAAGCTCCAGTCGAAGTCTTGGAAATTACGGCAATCCGGTATTGAGAGACGAGTAGGAATCTGGCATGGAAGGGGAGAGGAGACCATTTAATAAGTTGGGTCTTTTCCGCACTCTGACATTGAGGTCTTGGTTCTACAAGATCTCGACTTGGGTCTTACTGTATCGATTTTGACAATCTTTGGGCTCTCTTCGAAGGTGTTGATGGTAGGATCAATAGATGACGAAAGCCTCCTGATGCAGCACAATCTGGGCACTCCTAACTGGCTAAAACTTGGCTCCTAGTTGTAACAGATGGCACCTGAGATGAAGAGGAACGTGAAGGTTTCCCGGGGAGCTCTCCCGGCGGGAACACTCCGATGGCTAAGTTAGAACTCTGACGAAAACTCAAGGAAAACACAGTGAGTTAAGAGTGTTGAAAGTGCTAGCTTCAATACCTTTGCTTCGTGAGGGTCGGGGTCCTCTTATACCGGAGCTCAGTCACATCAGGTGTAACCGCCACTGCCCTAGCCGTTACTGCCAAGGCTGAGGTGGCAAGTGCAGGCTGCTGTTGTAGGGTACGGACTCGTCAGGCATGCCATGCTTTTCAGAGACGGCAGGCACAACGCCGCCTGGCAAGGGATGCGGCCACTGCCATCGGATTCGGTAGGAACGGATGTTAGACGGATCTCCCCTGCAGGTTGCCAAGCTACTTTGCACCGAACCGCCTGGGGTAGGTTTGCCTTGCACCGAGGTGCCGAGGCACGTCGAGGTGCTCGCACTGGAAGTGAGCCTTAAGCAAGTACGAACAGGAATCTCGACGGTGCTGTCCCGAGGTGTTTCTCCCTCGGGACACTTAGCCAAAAGCTGGGGTGCTCCCTTCTTAGGAAGGGAGAGCTCGGAGCCCCTTAGGAGGAGCTCGGTCCCTTTGCACAGGGGGAGCTCGGGGTGCTCCACCCTCAGGCTTGGGACGAGTTGGGCCTTGCTTCTCGGCGAGTTGTCACACCCGCTGAGTCGTTTGGTCAGGCCTCGGCGAGCTTGTTACGCCAAGTTGTGGCCAGGTTGTCACGCTGAGTTGTCACTTATGCCAAGGCATGTCCACGTGTCCCCGTCCTACAAGGTCAGGCCTAATCACCCTACATCAATTGCCCCCCACTCCCCATGCTAGGGGTTCTGACCCAACGCGGGGAATCCGCGGTCTGCCAGGTGGATTTGGCTCGGGGCCTGAGCTTTCTTGTCTGCCAGCTCATCGGTTTAACCGGTTCTCTGCTCGGCTCTACAAGGTGCTGCTCGGGTCGTGTACGGTCTATGCGCGGGCGTCACACGACTTATGGATTCCGTGAACGTCAAAAAATGCGCTAAACCGATTTTGCCTCGAAGGTCGCGTAGCCGGTTTTCATGAGGATCGTCAGATCGTTTCGATCTCAACCGTTGACGCCTGTGTATAGTGGCTATAAATAGCAGAGGCCCTGGCCATTTTCCTTCGCCACAAATCCTCAGTCGTAGTCTTGAGCTCGCATCCAAAGCCTCTTGCTCGGGTCAATTCTTCCCAGTCCGGTCCAGCTCTCTTTGGTGAGTCACCCTAGCTCTTCTTCAGTTCCGTTAGTTATGTCTTCCTTTGATAGCTAGCTAGATGAGCCCGAGGTGGGTACCTCGGCTCAGGGTGACCCTACTAGAGTCCAGTTCCCCGAGGCGCGGGAGGCTTCGGGTAACTTGGCGTCCACCTCTCACCGAGGTCGGATGCCGAACAGGTTTGGACCCTCCACCATGACCCTGGAGAGGCTCCGCTACCTTATTCAGCAGTACAACCTGCCCGAAGAGTACACCTACAATTTACCTGCGGGTAACTTCCCATGGGAGCACGGCCTTGACGAGGTCGTAATCTTCCAGGAGCAGCTCATAGCCGGGCTCTGCCTTCCTTTCCACCCACTCATAGTGGAGGTCCTGAACCACTTTAATGTTACGATAGACCATCTTCACCCGAACTCGGTCCGTAACGTGGTCGAGACCATCTCCCTCTGCTACGAGTATGTCCTCCCCCTTGACTTGGACATATTCTGTTCCATCCTCACAATCAAGAAGAACGCTTCATGTGTTCTCCCCGAGCATAGGAGGGCCTATTACTTGTCCCCTCGCTCAGGCTTCAAGTTAATGCATAAGCTTTCGAGCAAGATCCCGGCTTGGAAGCAGGACTACTTCGTAGTCCGGAACCCTACGGGGTGGCCCTTCCCTACTCATTGGAGGGCGGCTATCCAAGACCCCGACATCATCCTTGACAAGAAGACAAGGGAGGCATTCCAGTCGTGGGCTGAGGTCGGGTGTAGTTACAAGGATTACATCACCGAGAGCATACTCATCCAGGCTGGGTTGAGCCCGAGTAGTTAGTTAGTACCTTAGTTGTTTGGCATGCTCCTTTCTTTTACTCGAGTACTAATGCCGAGCTCTGTTGCAGGTCCCATGGAGGCAGATAAGCTTAAGGGAGATAGGCTCTTCAAGCACATGAAGGGGAGGAAGAGGCGGACTGCTAAGAGAGCTCGTGTCGAGTTGTCGCCAGCCCCCACTCCCGAGCCCAAGCTTCCACCAGCTCCATCTTTCGAGCCCGAGCTCCCTGGCGCTCCTCCGATCATTGACTTGGAGGAGTCCATACCAACTCAGGAGCCTGAGACCTCGGCCGAGCCCGCTACGAGGGCGGCAGCTGACCCCGAGGTTGCCACCGGGGCTGCTGATGTAGCAGCTAAGGTCTCCGTCGAGCCCATTCGTACAGCCGAGACGGCGGTCTCCAGCTCGGGGAGCCCGGATGGGGGCCGATGTATCTTGGTCCCCCAGTGCGGCCTTCGGAAAAGCAAAGGGGTCGTTTACTCCGAGGAAATCTTGATCTGGGCCGATATGCTCAACCCTGCTCAGTTTGGAGCCCGGGTTGGTACTCACACTATGGTGGTAAGTTCTCCTTTTATTTCTCATGGCTCTCTTATATGTATGTTTCTTCGGTACTAACCAACTTTCTTTGTCAGGCGAACTCCGTCGTGCACGCCCTAGCTCTTCAGTCCGAGAGGAACCTGAAGCGTGCTCTAACCACCGAGGAGTCATCCCGCGCTGCCCATACCGATCTGAGGGCAGCTCGCGAGCAGATCCACCGACTGGAGAGCGGCGCCATGGCCCAGAGGGGCGTTATTACGACGCTGACGGCGAAGAAGGATGAGCTAGAACGCGAGAATGATGTGCTGAGGGGTGAGGTGGAGACCCTCAAAGCAGAGCTGGCACGCGAGAAGGGTGTGTTGAGGGGCAAGCTGGACGCCCTCAGGGCAGAGATGGAAGGCCTTAAGGAGAACAAGAAGGCCCTCTTGCATGAGGTGGAGTTTCTCAAGGCTAACATCGAGGAGAAGACTGGGATTTTTACTCAGGCCATAGAAGAGACGAAGATCAAGCCTGCCGTGGAGTACATCCAGTCTGAAAAATTCGATGTCGTTTTGAGGGAGGCCTACCGCAAGGGGTTCAAGCTCAGCAGGTGGTTGATAAGGCACACGTACCCCGAGCTTGACACGAGCGCCATCACCACCTCGCAAATCACGGATGAGGTAGCAAGTCAAGCCACAGAGGACCCGGATTCAGAGGAGGACGGTGACGAAGAAGCAGACGCCCCTGATCAGCCCGAAGCTCCCGAGGAGGTCTCGCGCGGAGATGAATAGCCCCCGAAGTGATTGTCTTTGTATTCCGAGCCTGCGAGCTTAGTCTTTATTGTTTTTTTTTTGTGTCGAGCTCTTGTACAAAACTTACTTGTTAATGAAATTGACTTTTCTTTTCCAAGTGTTGTTTTATCCGAGCTATCATAGTTGAGTGTGTGGAGTGATTGACATAGTAGGGCATAGTGATGCATATGCCCGAACTGTCATGTGGAGTACACCGAGGTGACTGACATAGTAAGGCATAGTAATGCATATGCCCGAACTGTCTTGTGGCGTACACCGAGGTGATTGACATAGTAAGGCATAGTAAGGCATATGCCCGAACTGTCTTCTGGTTGTTAGTCGATGTGAGCTAAGCATCGCGGAATCTACTGGTATGCTTGCACCCTCGATACATTATGTATTGTGGTGTTGAGCTCCTTGTTCAACTCGGTGTTTTAGTCCCTTGGCCGGGAGGGTAGTGGCTCCAGCCACCCTTAGAATCCATTCGTGTCATAGAGGCGGCTAGGTTATTATGCCAGAGTCTGTTAGTACGGCATTATGGCCCTTAAGCCCTGAGAGTGACTCGTGGTCTGCTCTTGGAGTTCATCCACGTCATAGAAGTGACTGGGTTTTATTGCGCCAAGGTCTCTGTTAGCTCGGGATTTAGGCCCTTAGGCTCTGAGAATGACACGTGGTCCACTCGGTTATTTATAGGTAATACTGCCTTAGGTTGACAATATTCCATGCCTGAGGTACTTGTTTCCCTTCCAAGGTTTCGAGCTCGTATGTTCTTTCCCCAAGTACTCGATTTACTCGGTAGGGTCTTTCCCAGTTCGGACTGAGCTTACCAACACCGGGCTCAGGCACCATAACCTTACGGAGAACTAGGTCGCCAACGTGGAGAGTCCGCTTTTTGACCCTGGTGTTATAGTACCGAGCTACCCTCTACTGGTAGGCTGCGGTCCTGATGTACGCGAGGTCCCGTAATTCGTCAAGTAAGTCGAGGTTGGTACGTAGCTCGTCTTCATTTGCCTTGTCATCATACGCTTCTAGTCTCAGCGAGGAGACTTCGATCTCGGTTGGAATGACTGCTTCGGTGTCGTAGGTGAGGTTAAAGGGGGTTTCTCCTGTGGCGGTCTTTTCCGTGGTACGACAGGCCCATAATACACTGGGAAGCTCGTCTTCCCATAGTCCCTTAGCTTGGTCCAGGCGCGCCTTTAGTCCACGGAGAATAGCTCGGTTCGTGACTTCCGTCTGACCGTTTGCCTGAGGGTGCACCACTGAGGTGAAGTTCTGCTGAATTCCCATGTCTTGGCACCACTTTTGGAATTTGATGTCTTCGAACTGCTTACCATTGTCGGAGTCAGTACCCGAGGTAATCCGAAACGACACACTATGTTCTTCCAAAAAAGGTTCTACACATTCCGGGCTGTGATTGTTGTGAGGGGTTCAACCTCGACCCACTTCGTGAAATAGTCAACTACCACCACTAGGAACCTCCTTTGCCCTGTCACTGGTGGGAATGGCCCGAGTAAGTCAATCCCCCATTGTACAAATGGCCACGGGCTAGTGAGGTATTTTAGGTCGGCGGCAGGCCGGTGGTGGATGTTGGCGTGCTTCTGACACTTGTCACATTTTTTGACGACCTTGGTCGCATCTGCCTTCATCGTTGGCCAGTAATACCCCTATCGTAGTGCTTTCTGAGCGAGGGCTCTGCCCCCCAAGTGTCCACCGCACAGGCCCTCATTAGTATCGTGGAGGACGAGCTCGACTTCAGAGGGTCGCAGGCAGCGCAGGTAAGGGAGCGTGTAGGATCTTCGGTACAACCATCCGTCTATCATGACGTATTTGGCTGCCTAACGCTCTACCCTCCTGGCGGCATTACGATCTACGGGGAGGGTCCCATGTAGCAGAAAGCTCGTGAGCGGATCAATCCAACTCGGCTCTGCTTGAACAATGGAAGCGACCTCCTCTGCCCCCTTGAGATTGTTAGGCCGAGGCAAGTTCTCTATATACACAGTCCTCATGGTGTTATCACTAGTGTTGGCTAATCGGGATAGGGCATCGGCCTCAGCGTTCTCTGATCTCGGGATTTGCTGGCTGAAGTGTGACCGAAAGTTGAGCAGAGCCCCTTTTACCTTGGCCAAGTAAGCTACCATGGTTGGCTCGCGAGCTTCGTACTCACCCATAGCCTGATTGACCACGAGCTGGGAATCGCTACAGACGACAATGTGCTTGGCTTTCACTTCCTTTGCCAGATCCAGTCCGGCTAGTAGCACCTCATACTCTGCTTCGTTGTTGGATGCCGCAAACAGAAAGTGTAAGGCGTACTCCAGTTTCACACCACTTGGCTTGTACAGAACGATCCCAGCTCCGCTGCCCTGCCGGTTTGACAAGCCATCTACATGAAGGATCCAGGGTTCCTCGTCCCAGTTCGTGCTTGGCCTAACTAGGAGAGAGGTCGCGCTGGTTGCTACTTCATGGCGCTCGAGCTCAACCAGCCCGGGAACCCCAGGCTCACCCGCACTGGGGGCCTCGTGTTCTGCCGGCTTGGGGACTTCGGAGCTAAAGGTGCATTCTACGACGAAACAGTTTCGAACAGAAACAAATGATAAACTCTGATGAAATCTAATTATTGAAGTAGGCTAGGAGAAAAATAACTAGAGAATTAGCCATGAGTGTTTTAACAGATTAAAGGAATTAAGATCAGTCGAATATGGTCGGATTAGTTACGACCAAGTGAGCAAACTAAGGGAAAATGGCGGTTCCCATTGGAGAAGGGTGTTGCTCCACCATTGTGGCCCACAGGGAATGAGGAATGGTGGCCGCAATTGCGGCCCACCGTCATACTCTTCTGGATCTCATTGCCAAGATCTGGAAGCTTGTCAGGCAGTCCAAGTGCTTGCAAGACAAGATGCCAGCGAAGGAAAGTGCGACTTGGCTTGCCATCATTAACCAAGAAGAGGCATTGTACAGGAAGCTTCACCCTGAGAGCTGCCCTCTTGTGTCATCAACAGCGGGGAGTGGATCTTTCGCCATTAGCGACAGCAATGAGTATGATGTTGAAGGGGTTGAGAATGATCCAAATGTTGTACAGGAGTGCAAGCCTCATGATGTGAATCTGTTCAATTTGGGGATGGGGTCAGCCAAAGACGGACTTATGGTTCCCCTACTGCTGTGCATCGTGAGGAAGAAGATGAACAGCATTGGATTATGGAGTTGTTGAGATATGGTTATTTTAGTAAAAACAGATGCACATTAATTGTAAAAGGATAAAATAGGTGTTTTGAAAAATATGATCATCTCTTTAATGTTTTTTGTCTTATTCATTGACAGAAGGGAGGTTTTTATCGATTTTTTTTTTTTTGAAAATAGAAGGGAGGTTTTTGCTAAAGTGAAACTATAGGGGAGGTTTTTATGTTTGTTAGAAACTTCAGGCGAGGTTTTTATATTTTACCCTAAAAATTATTAATTTTAACAATATTATTAATTAATTAGTTAAAATATATTAATACAAAGTTATCTAATAAAATAAAAAAGAATAAACCAAAAAATACAACATTAGAACACAGGTTCTATTTGCAACATATCAAACCCATATTTATATCATAATATTATTAAAACTATCAATTAAAATTTTTTATATTTAAATTTCTTATTTTTATTAGTGTTTTAAATTTGGTTTAATTTTTACTAACTTTTGTTAATATTTATTAGTTTTAAGTGAAAGTTTAGTGGCTTTTTAAAATAATATTTTTTATTTTTGTTGTTTTACGTTTGATTGTTTAATATCAACCTATTTGTATTATTTGATTTATTAATATTTTACCTTATTATGTTGTGTTACTACTCCCTCTCTCTCTCTCTCTCTCTCTCTCTCTTTTCAACATCGTGCAACTATATTAGTGTAATCAAAATAGGCAATTATTACTTTCTTATGTTTTTAAAACAAAAGTAAATAAATACAAAAAATGGAAAAAAATAGATAAATAGCTTCTCTCATAGGAGAGACATGCTCACATGGACCGTCCAATATATATATAAGCATATTAATATCTAGTTTGACAAAAATGTAAGCTGACCAATTTTGGGTTGTTTTTGAACTTTAACAAAAATCGAAAAGTATCATTATAAAAATTAAAATAAACAATTTAAGAATTAATTTTTCCAAAAAAAAATTATAAAACTAAAAGTTATAAAAATAATTTATTTTATCTATCTTAAATGATTTATATGTTCTATTTTACATATAAATTATATGTTAAAAATAAACAAGCATATTTATTATTTAAAAAAGTAGAGTTATTATTTATATAAATATACTAAACAAACAAATTTCCCAAAAAATTATAAAATTAATTTACTTTATCGACCTTAAATGATTTATATGTTTTAATTTATAATTATATATAAAATAAAAAACACCTAAATGTTAAAAATGAGATCATATTTATTATTTGAAAAAATAAGTGATAATTATTATATGATATACATATACATTTTTAAAGTCCTAATATTGTTGATTGCAATGTTTCTCTTCATATAACTTATTAAAATATGCATTTCTCACATGTTTATACTTTACACCATGGTTTTTAAAACCGACCCAAAGACCAAACCAGTCAGGGGTCCAATTACTAGGTCGAACAGTCCAACCGTTCAAATCAAACGCTCAGCCCGTTCTAATAAAAAAATTAAAAAAAATAAGAAAAATAAAAAACAATCAAAACGGTTCAAATGGTTAACTGCTCGGTTCAGTGGTTCGCTGACCAAAATCAACAGTTTTTGAGGAAAACAGAACCAGTCACCTGACCAGTTCCCGTTTTTTCCAGTCCAACTGTCTAGTCCAGTCCGATTTTGAAAACCATGCTTTACACCCTATTCATACCAATTTTAGACTTCACGGCATATATTTCCAACTATATCCGATATTTAAACTACATCCATATTCATACATTTCCAACCATATCCGACATTTAAAATAATCAATATGATATATGTTGCTTAATCTGGCTTTCCACAGGACTGGTCCTATTCAGAACCAGAATTGCGTCTAAATTACAGACCTCATAATAATTACTACTTTCAAATGACTAAAATTGCACGTAGACGGTAGAACCTTTCAAAACACGCAATTAGATGTTTATTGCCCTAGCTGCTTTTTGATATTGCCAGAAGGATTCCATTTAGTAGATCATACCATATGTTTAACTAAAAAGGGAATATTCTGTCAATATCAACAGAACAGCTAGCAACAAACTTCGAACACGTAAAAGACTGACGCAGGGCAGGAACTACCGAGGCATCAAACGGAGAATTTCTTTCCAACAAAAATGAAGGAAAATGCTCGCGAAATGTAAAACTTGTACCTCTTCTTTTCTTTCCCTTCTTTACAATTACACACGCATATACATTGCTAAAGGAGGCTAGGCCTAGGCTACTACTCTCAGAGAGATTAACTTATAACCAAGACCTTATCAGCAACGGCAAGGGACCAAATCATGCTGTATCCTTCCTTTCAAGCATGTCATTATGTCAAAGATGCCAGACAACCCCAGGGTTGTGAATGCAGGCAAAAGCCTTCTTCAAAACACCAAACACAAATGATACAAGGAAAACCATCACGACCTTCTTCGATGCCAACATCCTCAGATTCACCCTCAGCCCATGTATTTTCATGAACCTCAGTACAGCTGAACCCACCATAACAAGCCAAGCGGCAACACAAGACAAAACCATCCTCAGAGCATCCTTGCCTCCACCAACCTTAACCGGTTCATCATTGGACACCTCCACATAAGACAAAGATGGAACTTCTTCATGGCTGCTCTCTTCATGGTTTAGCTCAAGACTTTCATTCAGCCAATCTGACAATCGGACCAGCAGCCTTGCTAACCATGCAACCTCTCCATCAGATATGGGCCGCTTCATCCAGTCCCCTTTGTATTTAACTGCGGGCAATGGCTGGTTCCCAATCCTCCTAGGCTTGAATATTTCATCCCTCTGGTGCTGCCCCTGCCTAATATCTGGTGTAAATGACCTGGAATCCCCAACAGACCCACCAAATAGACAACACATCTGAGCTTTCAGAGAACCCACGGTCTGAAGGTTGTTTGCCACATTATCACCACAAGTACCTTGGATCTCAGACTCCGCTCGTAATATCAACAACTGCACAGAAATTGGCATGCAAAGAAAGAACATTGAGATTCTAGCATGTCAACAATTTGTAAATCATATATTGTGGTTCCTAAACATACAAGTAATTCTTAGCAAAGACATTCTTCTTTTGTTTTCAGGTAAAGATCCCAGATATTCAGAAATACCTGGAGGAGTTGATGACCACCATCTTCACCACCATTAAAGAGACGTAAATCCTTGTTCCAGTTCTCATGTAAAAAGGATCCATCAGCGTCACTCTCACACAAGCCATCTTCCCAGTCCTGACTCCATCACAAAATAATATGTAAATAATAAAAGACTGGATGCTCTAGAAGATTAAACAGATATCGTCTTCAATTTGCATGCAAAGTTGGACCTTATGTATCATCAATGCCGGTCAACAACAGACTCATCATGTATTAAAATTAACATGATATTATTGATGGTAACCATTGGTCCATATTTTTTTCTCTTGTTCAAAATTGCTTTTTTAAATTACAAGTTCTCTTGATAATGTAATAGGGTTATGGTAATTGGTAATGATACTAGATCCAGCTTATTTTTGCAAAACAAACCTTAACCATTCTGTCCCTCTGCTTAGATCACACATCTGAAGGAGCTTACAACATGTTAATACAAATATAGCAGAAGTTGCATTCCACATACAAAAGGATATCTTTGCAACTGAAAATTGGAAAAATGCATTTGCTGCCACTAAATTACCAGAGAGCATGTCTGCTGCAACTGTGGTCGCAACACTCCCTTGCAAGTTGCAACCCCAATCCAACACAAACAGGCCTGGGATGGAAATAAATTCATTACATCACATGAATTGCCTTTTAATTTCCATCACCAACATGCCCGTATTTAATTGGAGGTTTCAAGGTAGTGCACTGTGAGTCTGTGACCACAAGAACAGCAGATGTGAATTCAAATAACCATCTTTAAGTAGTTACCGTTGCCTTGTGTGTGTGTGGTGATTGTGTGTTGGAAGAGAGGGCAAGTAGCATACCTGCAACTGTTCTCTAATGGAAGGAACATATTTATATAAGCCATCAAGTATCAGTGAAGGAGACCCAGATGGTTTAGAATGAAATGCAGCGTCTACTTTCTTTACTAAGTCCAACAGCTCTCTTGATGATGTTAGAATGGTCAGTACCTAAAGAAACAAAGCAAAAAATAACTACACAATAAAGAAATAGAGAAACTAAACAACAATTACCATAGAAACGGGTAGTAAACATTACTTCTTTTAGCCATAACCACTTAACCAGATAAAATAAGTATCAGCATTTAGCGAATTGAGAATTAACAGCTCCTTTCTCCAAGAAAATATGAATTGGAGAGAGGACAGTTGAATGTCCAAACCTCCTCCTCTCACAATCTCATTATAGATCATTAGCAACATTCCAATAAAACATACTAATCACCATTAGAATGGTTATCCACATCATACAAAGAGTGAGTTTTAGTTAAAATGTCAAATACATAACAATGGGAAACATTTAGAAAAACGATAACAAAATATTGTAAATAATATAGAAAACGCTGCAAAATGGTCGAATCCAATTAACATTAGAGTAAACCATGAAAGATACATTTTTACAAACATTGAAACTGTCATGTTCAATATATATTATTACTTTATGAAGCACAGAACATGTGGCAAAAAGAAACTTGTGTTTTTAAATGTTAAAGAATACTAAAACTGACCCCCTGTAAAAATATCAAAATAAAAAAAAAAAAGTTTCATAGTATCAAAACACCCAATACAGATGTCTGTTTGTATCGGGTGAATCGATACCCTGAACCTTGGATATTACATACTATTTTATTATCATTTGAATATAAAAAAAAACTTTAAATATTAATGTGATTTTTATGCTTTACTCTAATCATCTATCTCTTCATTAAACTCTAAGACAATGGGGCAAAGGGCCACAGTGCAAACACATTATGCATAAAGTTAGAAATTTGTGGTAAAAGTTAACCACAAACACATGTTAATCTTGACTCTTAACTACAAACTTTTTTCGGTTGGAGGCTTAAAAAGGAGTTTTACATGTTTGAGTACAGAGTTTTGGATCAGATTAAATTTTCATACACAAGTATTGAAACAAAATACATATCTATGTCAATAAAAGAGTACATTGATCTGAACAAAATGCAACAAATGAACATTATAGTAATGCTTTGTGCCAGCTAGAAATCGAACTAATTTGTAGGATATATTAGGAAGTTTTGATTTTTAAATCATGGCTCTACAGTATATTTTACACAGAAACATGTGGCCATTCATTATGCAGTCACCACATAATATTAACATTCAAAATACTGTCAATACATGGTTCTCAAATTAAAAACCTAAACAAGTTGCACTTACAACATTGTGGCATACAAAAATTATAAATAGTACTCACAAAATGCACAAAGAAGCACCACCTAACACTCATGAATAATTGCACATAATAAGATTCATTAGCCAAGGCCCGAGATAAAAAGAATGATATCAAAAAAATAAGGTCAATTTCTAAGATAATTAGCTCTATTATGTAACCTAAAGGATTTGATTTCTCATTTAGTATTTTAATTAATAAAATACAACAATTTTCTACTAAATGCAGGAGAACATAGAATACACTACATTATATTTTATATATTCCTTTAGTAAATTTTATGAAAAAAAATTATGTATACATAGGCCAATTATCAGGCACATATAACTTTTTATATTGTTTCAATTTTATATTCTGTGTATATATCAGTTACTTTCATATAACTTTTAATGCATACACAATGCTGATTATGTTTACAAATGGATAATCAAAATAATCACCACTCATGAATATATGTATATATATATATGTATGTATGTAGGTATATATGGCACCATACCCATAACATATCTTGTATAATAAATGTCATAAAGTATATTTGAAAAATATTGATAAAGCACAACTACGAGTACAGCAATCAAGAAACTTTTGTGACCTGGGTAACCAGGGTCCAAATCTTGGAAACAGTCTCTCTATGTATAAGGTTGCATACATTTCCCTCCCCAGATCCCACATTGACAGGAGCCACATGCACTGGGCTGCCAGTATAAGTATGGCAATCAAGAAAACCCTACAAACAAGGGACAGACTTCTTACAAATTCATAGGCAAGAATATAGACCTGACTTGTCACTTATGTGGCAATGAAGTGTCTATGGAGCAAATCTATAAAAAATGCACAACTATTCAGCAGATTTTGATGCTACTTGAACCCAACCATCTGGGCCGGTGGGTCCTCAAAGAAATTCATAAGGTTGCATACATTTCCCTCCCCATATCCCACATTGACAGGAGCCACATGCACTGGGCTGCCAGTATAAGTATGGCAATCAAGGAAACCCTACAAACAAGGGACATACTTCTTACAAATTCATAGGCAAGAATATGGGCCTGACTTGTCACTTATGTGGCAATGAAGTGTCTATGGAGCAAATCTATAAAAAATGCACAACTAATCAGCAGATTTTGATGCTACTTGAACCCAACCATCTGGGCCGATGGGTGTCTTGAAACACAATCAAAGGAATCCCGGATAGGTGGAATGACTTTGCCCTCCTGGATCGGGTTCCAATGAAGAGGATTCATCCTCATCTTCCTCTTGTTTCACTAGGAGGCAGAAAAGTCTCTTGCACTTGTGCCCTGCTGAGTAGAGTTCATCACAATTAAAACATTGTCCCCTCGCCCTGCGTTCCGCCATCTCACCCCTGGACAAGTGCTTAATAGGGGATGCAACGACGCTGCTCCCCACACTGGATGCTGATCTGGAATTGTTGCTCGTATGTGGCTTTTGTTCTTGGCTGGCTGCTGAATATGGAGCCATCCCGAGTGGTTCCGAGGATGCCCATGCTGATGGAGGCCACCCCATACTAAAGGTCCTACGGCTGAATTGTAGCATGCATTCGAAGGCGCGAGCTATATTCATGGTTGTGACCAGGTTGGGGGGTGTTGCATCTCCACATCCACAATCAAGGGTTCTGCTAACCCTGCGGTGAACATGTCTACCTGCTGGTCCGGTCGTACCGAAGCTGCTCTGGCAAGGAGGGTCTGGAATTGGAGCTGGTATTCAGCCATTGTTCCCGTCTGTTTGAGGTTGATCAGTTCACCTAAGGGGTTGCTTGTCAGTGGGGGCCCAAACCAGAGTTGTGCTTCCTCCGTTAGGTGAAAGGCAGCTAGGTTTACCTTGTCTCGGTCGTTTGTCCATTGATTGCGAAAAAACTACTCGCACCGATACAGCCAACCCAAGGGATCTCGGTTGCCGTTGTATGACGAAAATTCCAACCTGCTGTACTTGGGAATGACCACAGCCCCCTAGTTGACGATTTGCTGCTCGCCGAAAGACTCCGACAGATTCGGTCGGCGGCCGCTAGTGGCTGCCTCCCCTTCTGTGCTCCTCTCCTTGCTAGAAAGGAATAACTCCATCAGACGTCGTATCTCCCTGACTTCGTCCTTGATTTCCTGTACTTCCGAGCTAGTCTCCACGAGCCGGTGCTCGAGTTCGTGAACCCTGGACAACAGCTGCTCCAGATCACCCATGACGCCCTGCTCTGATACCAAAATGTTATGGGCCCGCGAATAGGATCTCGTCATGGGTCGGTCCACAGGGAAAACCTCCTGTTTTCCCTTGTTCCTCCCATCTCTTGATGAACCTATCTTGGCCGCCCTAATGGTGATTTGTCCAAGAGATCACCTAACTCTCCTTATTCTCTTTCTTGACTGAAATTTTCGATGCCTTTATTCAATATTCTAAGCTCCTTAAATAGAAGATTACAAGAGATAAGAGTCCTACTTTTAGGAAGACTCCTTGCTAATTAGGAAGACTCCCTACTAATCTATCCTACTGAACTGATAAGATAAGACTCCCTTAATCTATCCTACTGAAATGATAAGATAAGATAATCTAATCTACTAACTTAATAAGATAAGATAGGAATAACAAGATAGTCTAATCTAATTTGCCAAATGGATAAGACTGTTGTTGCCGAATTGGATAGGATGAGAACACCAGATCATTGTTGCTGCTCCCAATATGCATCCACATCATCAAGGAAACCCTAGAAACAAGGGACAGACTTCTTACAAATTCATAGGCAAGAATATGGACCTAACTTGTCACTTCTGTGGCAATGAAGTGTCTATGGAGCAAATCTATAAAAAATGCACAACTATTCAGCAGATTTTGATGCTACTTGAGCCCAACCATTTGGGCCGGTGGGTCCTCGAAGAAATTAAGGATACCTCAATTAACTCAAGGTGGAAAGAATTTCTACTAAGGGAAATAGGGGGGATAGAACTGTCAATAGGTAGATCTAGCTCAGGATAGGGCGTACTAGTCCCAAACCAATTATTAATTGGGACAAAATCATAGACACAAAACCTTCTCAATTACTAATCAGGATAAGGCCTGACTTGATTAGACCCAATTATACTGACATCTATAATTATCTATGTTAATAACAACTTAAAACTTCATTTTTGATAATATAACCTTAATAAAAATGACAGTAAAATAGTAAATTGTTTATATGTTAATAAATCAAGTGTTTTTAATCAAAATTATCTTAAATATTCTTTATCAAATTTACCCTTTTAGTCTATACTCTATAGACATAAAATATAATAAAAATTACAAGAAAACTAGGAAACATTTAACAATTACTAACTCAATAATAAGTTCAAGTCTAAATCAGTTTGGAACAGCAAGAACCAGTCCCAAAACAATTATTAATCAGAACAAAATCACAGAACTAGGACTTATATAATCAATTCAGTTTGGTTGGGTAGAAGCGACCCATTGATAACCTACCTCTATGGTAACGTGATAATTTGAAGTTTTGAACTTGCAAAAAATCATATCAAAACCCACTAACATCTTAGAGGATGTGCAAAGAATCCTCACTAAATACATAAAAGCTAGCCATATCTAGGGCCACAAACGGATCAGATCGGATATAGGAATATCCAAATTTGATTTGTTTATATTCGAATTCGAATCGCGTCTTATCCATCGGATATCTAGCAGATTCGAATTGAATTCAAATTAATATATATATATATATATATATATATTAATCTGGAATGGGTGGTTTCTCCTTGCAGAAAACGGTAGATTAGGAGTCTCACGTGCAAATGTTTCGCGCATGTATCCATTGCATGGTACATGCATGTCTCAACTTCTTTCTCATTTCTTCTATTCGAGATCCTTCTTCCAAGTTCCATGCGAGTCTCCCTCTTCGAGAGAGCTCCTTGGCCTTTCGATTTTCCCTGTTGTTGCGAAGGGAGAACGAAGGATGCCCTCCCGAAGGCTTCACAAGCTGCTTGTCCCTCTTGAGCTATTGAGTTCTTGAATCAACAGGGACAAGTAGCGGCGGTGCGGCGGTTTGGCCTGCTCGACTCATTTTCAGAGAGCCGAATACTGTTCATCTTCTAGTTTGAAACCTTGAGAATTCATGGAAGCCAAGGCCGAAGTCGAAGCGTCTACCATCAGAGCCCTGGGTTCTCTCTTCAAGATCACTGAAGTCTTTTTGTGGTATAGTGCTTTCTGTCTGTCTATGGTCTATTTGTTCTTTTGCTTTTTGTTTATGTAGTTCCAAATTAGGGAAAAAAGCATATTTTTCTAGCTAGATTTTGTGTGGTTTGGAGTTCGGGCAGTAAGTTGTTCCCAGAAGACTTGCTTTGTCCACCTTTCCCTTAAGTTCTAGAGTTTCATGTCTCTACTTTCTCATTCCCGGTTTTGTTGTTAAAATTTCTGCTATTTAACAGGACCGATGATGCTCCCATATACGAAACTGAGGTGTCCGCTTCATTTGTTTGTCAAGGTAATTTGGCAGAAACTGCTGTAGGTTTAACTTAGTTTAGTTTGTTTCTGAATTGATCTGCTGTTCTCTTATGAGTTACGATACTAATTTTGGGTTTCCTTCTGATTTAGTAGCTATAGTGATTGATGCATGCATGCACTTATTTTTAGACCCTTTGAAACCCTTATTCTTACATGCAATTTTTGTCTTGCCAAGCTGCTTGTTGGATATTAAATAGTATAAATAAATTAGATTAAAAATGGTTAAAATATTATATATTATTAATAAAATGAGCTAAAAAAGACTTCAATATTATATTTATCAACAAAATGAATTGAAAATTACTTGTATAAAACTTGAACCTATCACAATTTAGTGAAAATACAACATTGAGACCAATTTAAGTGATAGATATAATATAATTTTCAAGTATATATGAGCATATATATTTAAATCGAATCGAATTGGATTATATTGGATCAGATAGAGGTAGATCCATATTTGATCCAATTATAAACGAAGGGAATTTGGATCACACTTAATAGGATTGGATTCAAATTTGGATAATTGGATACCATTTGCAGCCCTAATTATATCAATCACCCCTTAGAAATCAGGAAAATTAAGGAAATTAATTTATTCTAAACAGTAATATGTTATATTAATATCAGAAAAGTGGGAACAAACAAATTAAATGTGTAATGGTTTGATAGAAAGCTCCTGCATTCCTACAAGTTAAAATGATCTTCAGGCTTCAATACCTCCTCCCCATTGGAAAGAATGGTGGGGCAGCAATAAGAGTAGTGGCTTGTAATTTTTAGGATACCTTTAGGAATCAAATGCAAGGTATATTGGCTGCACCTGCATGATAATTGACATAGTCAAAGCCTAAGCAGCATGGGAAGCAATCAAGCTAGCCAAAAAGTAGCATATTCACAAGGTATGGCTAGAATGAGATTGTAACATGACAATGGGGTGCCTCCAGGGTAGTTTCATAATTCCATGGAAAACACACCCCATAATGAAAGATACAAGGTAGATTGCTAGAAATGAGGATATTCAGGTGTGTGCAATTCATCAATTCTAGGAAGGAACTCAAATTGAAGATCTAATGGCTAACTGATGCAGAGGAGACAAAAGAGATTGAGAGATTAGTGAGGAAAAATTGCCAAGACTTGTCTCATGTTATTTGTGAGGACTTGTGGGGTAGCACTACCCCCGATTTCTGTAGCCCTTTTCCTTTGTATTACCAAAAAAAAAACTTAAGCCAGCAACATGGCAGGAATCTAATGGTTTTTAGAACCAATTGATGACTGAATTTGATGGGATGACAAGTAGACTTTCCACATTCTGGATTTTGTGGATGGCAATAAGGCAATTTAGAGTGAACAAAAATCCTCTCATTTTTTATGGCTTTTGGTTTGCATAAGTGACACAACTAAGGTTTAAACCAGGGTGGGTTATGTCAGTTCAGGGGTAGCAAATGGGTGAGTTGGGTTGGGTGGTATGCAGGTTGAGTACCTGCCCACCCATTAATGACCCACATCCATTTGTCACCCGTACTAATTGCATGTTAATGGGTTGCAACCCACCTGAACCCACCCATTTGAATATTTAAAATTTAAATTATGTAAACCAATCTTTCTTGAGGAAAAAAAGAAGATTTGGATTTCTCTGTAGTGCCACATGTCCATACCTAATTTGTTCAACTCAAACATAAAAATTGGACTTCATTTGAGAGAGAGAGAGAGAGAGAGAGAAGAGATAAAGGAGAAAGAAGCCTCATAACCAAGAGGAGAGACAATTTAAAGGATGGGGCAAGTAGGGATATGAGAGAGAAATATAAAAAATTGAACTTCATTAAAAAAATAGAGAGAGAGGTAATAAAGGAGAGAGAACCTAAAGGAGAGTGGGAAGAGAAGAGAAAAACATAAAAAAGGACATAAGTAAAAAGTTAGAGAAAGGACATAAAAGAAAGAAAAACAACATAACCAAGAGCAGAAAGAATCTAGAGGAGAGAGAGAAAGAGAGAATATAAAGGAGTGAGAGGGGGAGAGAGAGAAACAAGATAAGAGAGGGGAAAAAGAAACGTAAAAATTAAACTTCATTAGGAAAATACTAAATAGAGAAAGAACATAAGAGAGAGAGAGAGAATCCACATAACTAAGAAGAGGGAGAAACAAGAAGAGAGAGGGGTCAAGAAACATAAAAAGCTATTCATTAGAAAAAAGTTAGAGAGAGAGAGAGAGAAAGGACATAAAAGGAAAAGCCACATATCCAAGAGGAGAGAGAATCTAAAGGCATGAGACTAGAAAGAGGACAGAGAAACATAGAGAGAGAGAGAAGCAACATATTCATGTGGAGAGAGAACCTAAAGGAGAAAGAACAGAGAAGTGGATGCCCATTCTCTCTTTGACTATTTTCTAATAAAGCCCAACTTTTGTGTTTCTCTATTCTCTCCCTACTTTCTCTCCTCTTGGTTATGTGGATTTTCTCTCCCTTATCTCCTTTCTCTCTCTAACTTTTTTCTAATGAAGTCCAGTTTTTTATTTCTCTCTCATATCCCTACTCTCTCTCCTTTAAATTCTCTCTTCTTGGTTATGAGGCTTCTCTCTCTCTTTATGTCTTTTCTCTCCCTAAATTTTTCTAATGAAATTCAATTTTTACATTTTTCTCTCCTCTTTTAAATTCTCTCTTCTTGATTATGTGGGCTTCTCTTTCCAACTTTGTTCCTATGAAATCCAATTTTATGTTCCTCCTATCTTCTTTCTCTCTCCCCATGGTTATATGGCTTCACTCTTTTGTAGCCTTTCTCTCTCTAACTTTTTTATGAAGTCCAATTTATATGTTTCTCTCTCCTCTCTTTCCTTTAAATTCTCTCTCCTCTTGGTTATGTAGCTTCTCTTTCTTTTATGTCCTCTCTCTCTAATTGTTTCTAATTAAGCCCAATTTTGGTTAAAGTAATTTAAGAAATATGTGGTAGAGATGGGGAGAGAGGGATTCACTTTAATTTTTAAACCAGCATGGATAAGAGATTGGGAGAGTATTCAGGTGAGAAGTGGAGTTGAGAATATGCACAAGTAGGTGTGGTTAACACTTAACAGTGTATTCACATGGAATAGATATTAGTGGAATAGCATAAAGTTCAAAGACATATAAAGGATATATTACAAATTTACAATGTATTTTCTGAGTCAAACCTAAAGAACCAGGTCCAACCAGACTTTAACCAAACTGCCAATTTATTCAATTCAACCCCTAGTCAAGCTGTCCAGGCTTTTTCTATTTGATCTATAACCAACATCTGGTCATGTTCCTAAAACATTGGCTACTTCAACTCATAGCACAAGTGCACAAACTTTAGAACTCTATTACTCTAACTTGCCTTGATTTTAGCAATGCTTGACAAAATTTGGAGTTTAATCAATAGAAAGGAATCTCTTCCATTTATGATTTTATTCTTAATTCTTCTTCCCCTAATTGTTTCAGCAAATCAAAGAATATGACTTTTCGGTTTCATTTTCATGATCCATACCTAACATAACTTCATGAAATTCTCTAAATTGATAAAGATTTTAATGCTTCAAATACTTCATCAACAACATCCAGGAGAAACTTAGACTAGATGCCAACTAGAAGATGTGGACAATCAGAAACATCAGAGAATCTTCAGCTTTCTTCTAGTAATAAATAGTACCAAATGAAAGTGCATTGTCATGTATTAAAAGTGTAAATGGACAGACTTGTCCAGTATAAATTTTACAAGATCTCAGACGGTTTTCCATAGTATTACCCCAACCAAATAATCAAATGTTCTCGTAAGTCAATCCATCCAATACTAAAACATTATTACATGTTAAATAAGAATATCTATTGATAATTTTTCCATTTTTTCCATTTCATTTCTAAGGTAACAACTAGGACATATTTTCCCTCATAGGAAGCATACTCGGCTGTACTCTAAGTTTCCACTGGGATAAGAAACATGCAACAGCATACAATATAGAAATGGTTAACTTTCCCTCATGGCAAACAATTAAACCTGAAGGACCACTTAAAGCATGTTACCAAGGCTTGATACAAATACCAAAATAAAGTACCTCAAAAATTACACTAGCATGCATATATATTTACAGATCCATAGATACCACAAGCTAGAGAGCGAACGAATATTGCAATCAATAAATCAAAAGCAGAAAGTGATTAGTTACAAATCCAGTGCATACTACACAATGACAATTTGACCTTCTATTGGCTTATCAAATATAGCAGATGGACAAGTGAGATGCAAACCTTCAGCACCATCTGGGTTATTGTTTCCACGTCAGTGTGAAGAAACTTGTGAGCAAATCCAAGAAAATGCATTACCAATGAACTGTAGAACAGGTAATTGGATACCACATAGCTTTTCCAAGGTAATGAATATCCAGCTGCTGATTGACAAGTATCCTTGATCGCATCTCTCTGAACTGGAGACTCAGCATTCCCATTTTTTGATGTTTCAATAGGTTGATCTACTAATGCATCAAGCTCCACAAAATCCTCCATACTAAGCTTCCAAGGTTCCAAGTAACTGATCCAGAGGTCATATACTTGAGATACATTCTTAACTGAAGACTCTATAGGGAAAAACAAAAATGTCCTTAATATAAACCTGTACAGCGGCCTTTGGATCAAAGAGTTCCAGGAACCAACAGAACTGCCTGAAGATAAAGATGATACCGCAACCCTAGAATTAACAGCATCAAAAGAACCTGAATTCCTCCAATGAGGACTTCCGCTATATTCAACTGAATCAGAACCTTCCCCCGGGGCTACCAAGCTTTTCATGAGATACTTTAGAAAAAACTTAACAACTTCTCCCAGACCAGATGCTGGGGGAGTCTCACCCAGAACTGCTCGAAAAGGAAAAGATAAACCGAAAGATTGGCATACACTTACAGGAAGTGGTGAAAAATCATTATCAACCAACCAAAAGTTTATTAAAGTATAAACCAGGAACTCCGCTTGCGAAGCAATCGAGCCGTCATATCCCGATGAATAATTAAGGAGAGAACTACGGTACGGCTGATTGGAATTGGACCCATAATTCGGCACAAACACTCGCAGGTAAGCATAAAGAAGTCGTATGTACAAGCCACATTCGCTTTTTTGCCCTAAACCACGGTTGGCACCACCCAAAACTGGAAGAGAAGACGTCCAATTCTCTATCCTAAACCGCCGGCTTTTCGTAACCACCACTGCATTGGAATTCTCACTGTTCCCTTTGCACACAGGATAGTAAGCGAACCAGAACATGTAGTACTCGAACACGTTCAACTGAACTTGGTAAATACCCTTTACTGGACCCTCCTTAATCCTCCCTTTAAACAACGGACATAAATCAGATAAAACACCGCAATCCCTCCCGTTCTGAAGCATAAACTTGGCCCATTCCGGCAATCTCTCGAACGGAAAGACATACTTCACCAAGGAATGCCGATCAACAGCAGAAATCGATGAAATCAAAACACCATGCGGGGAAAGGAGATTAAAAATCCTACCTGCAAGTTCAGAATTGTTCGACGCCTGAACCTGATCAATCCATCCATTAGACGACGAGGGCGATTTCTGTGACGACGATTCATCGAACCCGAAAATCTTGCAAATAAGCGCAGGAAATGCAATCGAAAAGAACGATCGGCTCTGGTCGGCGTTGTACTTTTGAAGGAAAGTTTCGATTGCAGTGCAAGAAGCAGATATATTAGCTGGAGACGAAGCGTCAAGAATCATTGAGGCGAGTTCTTGAGCTTTGTTCTGAGAATCCATGACGTAGGGGTGAGGAATCATGGCGCGGCTGAGGAGTTCGGATATGGTTTCACGGTAAAACAGAGGGAAGTGTGAAGAGTGAAGAGTAGTTTTGCTTTTGTTGCAGAAAATGAGGATTTTAGGGCACAGACAGAAAATTTTTTGAAGTTTTAAATGTCTCGCGGGGCAAATGGCGCCTTTTATGCTTGGCGAGGGTTTATATTGGAGATGTCTAAAACCCCCCTTATTCCTTTATACGGAAAAGTACGGACAGATGCTATGCAGATTTCTAATTTGCACTGCAGAGTTATAAACATTTAAAATGCTAAGAATTCACACTCTATGCATCAATACCCGCCCGTGAATTGGCATCAATTCCGAGCTGTCACCTACTCCAATAGTATTTTGAGCCTATAAATTCTGATATTGGGCTGAATTGTCATTCTTTGAGCCTTCTTTATATTGCAAATGGAGGAGACCAGAAGCGTCATGGTTGTTAACGTGGCTCACATCTTTCGCTAAAGCATGGGTCACACAAGAGACCGGATCTGCTCTTCACATGGCGCCTCACCGACTTCACAGGCACATCCCACCTTGCATTAGGAACATCTCCCGTACTTATGTGTTATTATTTTGGGAGAATGACGATTCAACTCAGGGTCAAAATTTGTAGGCCTAAAGTATTGTTGGGGTAAGTGTCAACTTGGAATTGATGCCAATTCATGAGCGGGCATTGGTGCATAGAATGTGGGTTGTTGCCATTTTGAATGTTTATAGCTTTGCAGTGGAAATAAGAAATCTACATTGGGCCAGTCCATACTTTTCTATATTATTTTCGAGAGATGTTTCCAATGCACAGTGGGATGTGCCTGTAAGGTCGTTGTTAGGCGCTTGGAACATATCACAATTTGTCCCACAAATCCAAACTTTGGCTGAGATCGGCTTCGGTCAAGGCAAGCCCCTACTCACACCGTCCCAACATCCTTTTGCAACCTTGCATTAGGAATATGAGATAGGCTTTCGTCAGGGCAAACCCATGCCCACACTATTCCAACCGCCTTTTGCAACCTTGCATTAGCAATATCTCCCCATGAAATAAGGCACATAAGCATGGAGATATTCTCAATGTAAGACTATAAAGGCTGCTCGAACGAGGTTTTCCGTGACCAAAGCCGAACTCTGAGAATATCTCTCCATAAAATAAAGCACATAGGTACAGAAAATATTCCTAATGCAAGGTTATAAAGGCTAATCGAATGGGTATTGCCTTGACGGAAGCCAAACTCACTTTGGTTGTCACCGTTCGACAGCCGATGGTGTAGTCTAAGGGGCTGCCTCGGCGGTTTATTAACTGATGTGTCAAACAAGGAGAGTCTTGTGTTGTTTAATATTGACAGCCAAAATTTTTCTCTCCATTCTTGCTTGAACTAACAAGTACAACTTTTTTTTTATGAGTAAATAAACTATAACAGCAAGAGATTAATGAAGTCTTTTACATTTGGAACCCTTGGGGATAATGATCCAAAAAAAAGTAGTCCCGAGTAAAAGTCTTAGGCCATGTTCGAGAGTGCTTATTCAAAATAAGTTCTTATTTGGACTATTAAGCATTTATTGGTATTTGGGAAATAAGCCCAAAAGAAGTGTTTATTTTAAAAAATAAGAGCATATTTTTTAAGCCCAAATTTCTAGTTTTTTTAAGTGCTTATACAATAAGCATTTATTCAAATTTTTTCTTCCAAAATTATCCCTAGTTGAATTTTAAAATACCACTTATAATATTATCCCTAGTTGAATTTTATAAAAGTACTTTTATGAAACCACTTTTGCAAAAGCACTTTTATGAAAATACTTTTATAAAAGTATTTTTAAGAAAGCACTTTTATGAAAGTACTTTTACAAAAGTACTTTTATGAAAGTACTTTATAAAAGTATTTTTTGTAAAATTTCTTTTATAAAGTGCTTTTGTAAAAGTTCTTAGGACAAAATAGTCACAAATGCTTATTTAATTGCTTATTGAAGAAAAAGACTACCAAACGTCCAATATAAAATAAGTACTTATATAAGCACTTGAAAAAGTTGGGTGTCAAATGCAAATAAGTGCTTATTTGAATAAGCACATGTTTTTAAACACTTATTTTTAACTTAAGCACCCCCAAACATAGCCTTAGCCCTTTGAGCTACCAATGGGTTACGGCATTAAAAGTTCTATTAACATAACAAAATGAAGAGAGCAACAAGTCTAGGGGAGAGGAGATTTTTCTCTAGAGCTTTAATAACTCACAAAGAGTCCGAGCAAATCAACAGATGACCCTCTGATAGATAGCCTTCCCCCAGCAAGACACTTTGCAAAATGGGATTCACTTCCACTTCTATTGAGTTCAAGTCCTTTACTCTACCCCCCCTACAATACAAGGCAAGACAAGTTAGATAGGCAAATTGCTCCAAAAGATCCATCACTAGAAGGAAGTCTACCTCCATATGCAAACAAGATGATATTAGTATTTGACTTGGCCTATAACTCAAATTTTTATATATGGTCTAGTTGATTCCTTGACCCCAAACTGGTGTTAGGGGAACATTAAAATGAAGCTTTCCCCAACAATACAATATTTCATAATAAATGCCTATGTGGCAATGAGCATGGTTTTTCAAAACCGGACTGGATCGGACGATCGGACCAAAAAAATCGAGAGGTTCTGTTTTCCCCCAAAACCGCTGATTTTGGTTAGCAAACTGCTGAACTGGTCGGTTAACCATTTGAACCGTTCGAACGGTTTTGACCGTTTTCCAATTTTTTTAAGTATTTATTTATTTTTTTTATCAGAATAGGCCGGCCATTCGGGTCGAATGGTCGGACCGTTCAAACGAGTAACCGGACCCCTGACCAATTCAGTCACCAGTTCGTTTTTAAAAACCATGGCAATGAGTTCAACAAAACCAAACACCATCTAAGAGGATGTTTGGTAGTGTTATCGTTTTACAAAAAAATTGTGTCCTTTTAGTGCCAACTCAACTCAACATTTCCATTTCTCAGGTAAAAATTATGATTTGGTTGGGGCATTTTATGAAAACAAAAAAACATTGAAAACGCTCATGCCTCATAAATGAAGAAGTGGTCGATATAAGAGACGTTAAGAGTGATGTTTCTTGTGTCGCCCCACCATTGTCCCCAACGGCATAATGATATAAAGCTGATTGGATCCGATATAACATGTGAATAAGATACAATGGGAATATCTATGATACGATATGGAAAGAGTTTTGACTAATCAAAACCCACCCATGAATTTTGATAAATAACAATATGATGCACCGCGGGAGTTTTGTGTATCAAGTGTCAAGTGGGGATTTGAGGGTTTCTTCCCCATACATCGAAGAAGTTTATCATCGTTGCAACACCTTGCTGTTTCCCATTACTACTATTCGCCACAGATTATCCTTCTTTCAATGTTTCTTATTTCTTTTCCATTCATTTGTTAATGGAAAAATCACGATTATTGAGCACCACCATACAAACCTAACAAGTATAACCAGCTCCATAGGGTTGTCATCACTGCTCAAATCCAACTAACAGTTTTGTTTATTCATGGAAGGTCCCTAACCTCTCACTTTTTCCCTTAGGCTAAGAGCTAATTGTAGGGATTTCTATTGTTTCAAGGCTTTAAACCTTTAATGGTCCCCATCATGATTTTCAAAACCAAACCAAATCGGACAGTCAGACCAAAAAAATCGGGAACCAATCATGTGACCGATTCCGTTTTTTTCCAAAATCGGATTTTTGACAAAAAACGTTGATTTTGTCAACAAATCGCTGATCTGAGCGTTTGAATTGTTCAACAGTTTTGACCTTTTTTTTTATTTTTTAATTTTTTGTCAGAATGGGTCGACCGTTCGATTCAAACAGTCAGACCATTTGACCTGAGAACCGGACCTCTAACCAGTTCATTGTATGGGTTGGTTTTAAAAACCTTGGTCCCCATAAAATTGGGGCCCACCCCACTTTGAACCCACCTTGTTGCCATTCATATGCTCAATTGAGAGTAGCTTGTTAATAATGTAGCAATAGTTCACCTAACTCAACCGGTACTACGCACATTAATTTCCAACTATGGGTGATCATGGGCCGGGCTTTGCATTTATGATAAGGTCTATAGCTTAGGCCCGGGCCTGGCTCAGCCTGGGGTTCTAGGCCAGAAACATAAGCCCTAACCCAGGTCTATACGGGCCCAAGCTAGGCCAGGCCTGATTCTGAGCCAATGTCACTCATATATAAAACATTACATATCTATAATATTTTATGACATAACATGCATATAAACTTATTTTATACATTATAAAATATAAAATATTACATATAATATAAATTATACATGTCATGTTATAATATTTATATATAAAATATATAATATAATATAAAATAACATACATATATATATATATATATATATGGATACATTATACACAAAATATGTAACTTTAAATATATGCGGGCCGGGCCAAGCTTAAAATATTAAGCCTAAGCTTGGCCCTAAAATTTGTGGGTTTGATGTGGACCTGGGCCAGGCCTAAACATAAAACACAGGCCCAAACCTAGAATTTTCAGGCCGGACTAAAATGATCACCCCTACTTCCAACCAACTTCATGGTAGAAGCTCTATTGGTTTAGGCTTCAGTTTCGTGATCTCTCATTCCATTGTGGTTAAGGATTATGAGTTAGAACTATTCACAAGTTAACTAACATCTTGTAGGACAAATTATGCAAATTTACGAGTTGTGATGGCCATATATTCTATACAAAGTTTCCTATTTTGTAATTAGCTCACATAGGATACATTGAATAAGTAAAAAATGAGCCATCGGATGTGATCTATAACAAATTTCAGCTGTTGGATTTGAAATTGGTTGATTAATTGTGTAAAATATGCTTATCAACATTTGGTAGTTTAGTGGGAATTAAAGTAGGTGTAGAATTATGGGTTAAACCTTATATGGCATATACTAGATTGTTTTTCCAACATATGCAAAACGGTATAAAAATGAAGGTTTTAAAACCGAATCAGACAACGAACCAGTAAGGGGTCCGGTTCCTGGGTTAAACGGTCCAATTATTTGAACCGAATGGATGGCCCGTTCTAACAACAAATAAAAAAATAGTCAAAACTATTAAATATTACGGTTCAAACGGTTCAACCGCCCGAGTCAGTAGTTTGTTGACCAAATCAACGTTTTTTGGCAAAATTCCAATTTTGAGGAAAAACAGAATTGATCACCTGATCGGTTTTTGGGGAACTCCCTATTTTTCCGGTCCAATCCGGTTTTAAAAACCATGATATAAACACTTACCAAATGGCAAAGTTGAAGAAAAGATTTATTCCAATGCCTATGTGGCATAAACGATTCTAAACAGAATATTTTGTCAAAAACATTTAATGACAATTTATAGGTGTAGGCTTTTTTTTTTCAAAAATTGGGAGAGAACCACAAAATGCTACCAAACACTATTTAATAGATTTACAAGTGAGAATAGGAGGGAACGACTAGGCTCTTTGAAGGCTTTTTTCAAATGACATGTTACCCCATGCTACTGTGCCATGCACCTAAAGCTTTAAAAGGCAGCCTAGGCTGTTTTTTCCAAACAACTAAAGTTTTCTCAAAACAAGAAAGATGATGCTTAACGAATGATGTTTCCTAGACAAAGTGCCATGGGTTTCCTTTTGCCTTCATGCATGACTTTCCCTTTTTTTTTTTTTTTCTCCTTATCCACCTTTAGGGGTGGCCATGAGCTATTCGAGCTTAACTCGGCTCAAATTCAACCAAACTTTGAGCTGAGTTTGAGCCCAATTTACAGGTTCGTTTATTAATAGAGTCGAGTTTGAGCCTAATAAAATTCAGCTCACAAGCCGGCTCGAATAACTACATACATATAATAATAATAATAATAATAATAATAATAAATTGTTGATTGCTCTTGATCATCATGCATATCTATATGGATCATGCAACCTTGCTTCTTTTAGAGCCATTTTGACAAATCCAAAAAGATAGGCAATGTTGTGTTTTTGGTCATATTGAGAGTTCAGAAGGTTTATCAGAGAACTAAACTCAACTAGGTCTTATCTTAATTAATCTTGGGTTGACTATATGAATCTTGCTTTGCTGTCTATTCATTTTGAGAGTAGGCAAAACTTATGGTGTTTGAGAGAAAATAAGTTAAAAAAAGTACTTAGCATTGACATTTGCACCATTCTTTGCAGCTATTGTTTCAAAATGGGGTGAATCACTTAGTGCTGGTTTCTCTTTCATTGATCCTCCAAATAAAGAGTTTAGGCTTGGTATGTGAGTTAGGAAGGTGCATTGTACATTAGGTTAGGATCAATGTAGTTTGTTGATGGTGAAGCTATCGTGCTAGGTCTTCTTGTTGCTGTGAACATGAAGCTTGCCACTGTGAAACAAGGAGCTATATGGAGAAAAAAAAAACAAAAATTAAGAAAGCCATGCAAGATTAGCAGCTTGGCTGTAATATAAAAAGTGAATGAGATCTTCATGATGCATAGGGCTGGAATAAACTAACACAAGACAGAAAGAGAGAGGAAGAAAGAGTAGAAAGGGTGGAGAAAGAGAAAAGAGAGAGAAATCTCAAGGAATCACTCCAAGGGGTCCTAAAATCACTCTAGGGTTGTAGGAATCACTCCATACAGCAAGAGAGTTCTTAAGAAATTTTCATTAATTCATTCATTCATTAGCTTCAAAGGAAGAGAATACATCTATTTATAGAGTGACTTGTGTGGCCCGGAACACTGTTCAAATGCCACTCTTTATCTTGTGCATCAAGAAACACAATAACTTTCTATCTATTAATGCAAATAAACTGAAAATTGAAAGATAAATCCTACAAAACTAGACGAACAAGATGTTATAGCCTAAGCCCCACACATGACTAGTTAAAATGACAAACATACCCATACTGTCCAAATATACAAAAATACAAAAAAACTTAAGAAAATTCTAAATTTGATTCTTCAGCTCCTGCATTACTTCACCATTCTATTATAAAAAAATAGAAAGTCAGGGAATTGTTTCAATCCAATTTACTTCAGCTCTACTCTAGAAAGAGTAAGAAAATCAAGCCCAAATCTATGAAAGCTCTACTTATATCTTTGTGATTTCATAATTTGTTGGAATCTTCTTCTTGACAGGAGGTTACTCAACTAAAGAATCAAAAACATCATTTTGATGAATCCTAGTTACTTGGTTCATATTTTTCTTATTTAATTCTCCAATATTCTATTGAATTGTTGGCTTCAATTCCTCCAATTCACTCAAAGCATTCAATAGTTTCTATAGTTTGGATTTTGGAAATAGCCTAGGTAACTTATCATAAGCATGCACAAGGATATTACATCATTTAGCTTATGAATGTGGATGGCATAGCATGTCCCGCACTTCCATAAATGATCACCAATTTAAATCAAACATAAACATCCAATGGAAATTGGAGTGTCTTAGTGGAAGATATGCCTATGCAAATTCTGGTTTAATTTTGTTTAAGGCTTTATCCTGTTTTGTTTGCTTAGGCTCAAATACTCATTGCCCAAAAGTTAGGAAGCTGTACAGAAATCAAATGAGGCAAACAAGATGTTTGAGCATGTTTTGTTTTAACTACTAAAGCCTATATTAAGATCTTTGAATATGAGGAGTTTGAATCCGATGCTAATTCTATGCTCCCATGAAAATTAAGAAAGAGATTAGGATAATAGATGGCCAAAACAATGGCTTATCATCAACATTGTTGTCTATGTTGCAAATGTTCCTATTAAGATAGTTCTTGTTGTACAGATGGAGACAAACACTTTCAAAACCCCATGATGCTATTTGTGTCTTGCCTTTTGCCCTCTTTACTTTCTATGGTTTTTGTGTTTTATTTTGCATACATCTATTGTCTAGTAGGGAGAGATTGATCTTGACTCCATTGAGTAAACAACTCACATATAGACCCAATTGGCCAACCATGTCATACAATGACCCTATTGGCCTAAGATGTGCTAATGGGGATGAGAGCCTTTCAGATTATGACTTAGAGAGTTATGTTTTTAGGATGGATTGATGCAAATCTAATAGGGACAAATTGTAAATTTAAGTACATGCTTGACTTTTTATCATAACCTATATCTCTAAACATCTCTTTCAACTCAAATCCCTTCTTCATTATTCTTCAAAGCTTCTTATATTCATTGGAATTAGCAAAACCTTTCTAGCACAATATGTCAAAGCTCCCAGTGGTAACCATCAAATCAGTGTCAAAGGTCCCAATAACTAAAAGCTTAGACAAAATAAAGTTTCACTCCCTACAAGTTCCAAATGAATGGAGCCTCAAAAAAGACAGGAAATATTTAACATAAGAACAGCAAGAGAATTATCATTTGGATAAAAAAAAAAGAAATTCTTCTTCTATGTGGAGTTATGGATTCTACATTGGTTTAATTCCAATGTTCATATATCAAGTTTATGATCTATCATATATCAGAACTTCCTCTTGTAATTCAAGTTGAAATGCATGTAAGTGCTATGTGTCGAATGACCAAATCCTTCCTAACAAGTAGCCAAGTTGCTTTATTGTTGCCACCAAGCACTGATCCAATCACCCTATCTAGTTTTATACACATAAAATCAAAACCAAGTGGAATGTGATTAGAGGGATTCAACTCTATGTGCCAAGTTGCTTTTTTTTTCCCCAATCTGTTCTTATGTTCAGGGATGCAAAGGTTCTGCAAGAGAAGGCAGCGAAGAAAGTAGCACAGGCTACAGTTGGAGGAGGAGATGTGAATGGTAAAAGCAACAAGAAATAATTATAGGCTTATTGTATAAGGGAAATGGGGAATTTAGATGCTTGGATCAGATTTTGGGTTTTTTCTATATCCGTGGCTAAATGGAAGAGAGTTGTATGTGGGTGTAAGTTTCGTGGTTCTTTGTCTCTCTGTTTTGTAAAGATTACCTCTTTTGGTCTCAAATGTGAGAACTAGTTCATGTTTCATTCAAGCAACTCTATTGTCTATTGAATTCTTAATTGGAATGGGGTTAGTTGAAGAAATGTCTAAATATGGCCATATCTCTCATGTGTAGTTGTTGTGGGACCCATAATGTTCATTTTAGCTTTCTTGATGTGGGCTTCACATGTTTTGGCTATGTGTTTGTCATTGAGTATTTATATATCACTACCCGGGATCCATGTGATGCACGGCTTTGTTAAGCGATAGTTAAACAATAAAAATACATAAGAGTATACAATTATTTTTATATTTTAATTTTTTAAATAATTAATGACTATTTATATTTTAATACTACTTTTAATAATTTTTTACAATACAAATAATAATAATAATAATTAATTTCAGCCAGGATTGTTAATCAAACAAATGAAACTGACCAACTTGACCCAACGCGACCTAAGTTGGTCAATTTTCTAGTATTTTCTAATCAGTTTTGGTTTGTCCATTTGTAAACCTACAAAAACTGAACTGATCCGACTATGGATATACTATAATATTTTATATTTTAAATATAATTTGTAATATGGGAAAGGGGGAAATTTTCCAAATTTCTTAATCTAGGTAAAATATTTTATATCGTAAATTTTGATTTTTAATTTATTTTTTAATAATACCAGTGTAATTTTTTAAACTTAAATTTAAATTTAGTTTAAATATTTTTAACTAACTAACTAAACTAAAAATTGACTCAAAGCGATACAACTTTAGTTGGCCAGTTTTCACTAATGGTCAATTGGTTTCGGGTGACCAACTCCCGAACTTGAATTGTTAGGAACGTGTGGGAGAGGAGAAAGGAGAACGTGGGGAAAGATGTATAGTTAAGAGCAATAATCTAGGAATTGTTAGAGATTTTAGGAGAGAGGAGTAAGACAAGGAGTTAAAGATTCTCTCAATGGGAACACAAAATCACGATGCTTTGATCAATAGGTTATGTTAGTTGGCAAACAGACTCTCTTGCCACGTAGCCTAATGAGGGGGAAAGGGAACAAATAGAGAAAGAGAGATTGAAAGGGGTAAGTGAGAAAGCAGAGAGGTTTAAGGAGAGACAAGAGAAGGGGGAATGGGAGGAGAGGGGCGTTGGCGTGGGACCTAATCGCTCTATAATATAACATGGTTTTTAAAATCGACCCGGAGATCAAATTGGTCAGGGGTCCGGTTACTGGGTTGAACAGTCCGACTATTCGAATGGTTAACCTCCTAGGTCAGCGGTTTGCTGACCAAAATCAATAGTTTTTGGAGAAAATCCAGTTTTGGGCAAAAGTGGAACCAGTCGGTGACCGATTTTTCTGATTTGACCATCCGGTCCGGTCCAGTTTTGAAAACCATGTAATATAGTATAGATTGTCTCATTATTTTTCATCAAAATTTGATTATTAATTTTCCATATGTGTTCCCTGCCTCACCAAACAAGGGAAAATTAATTTTCTTTACCTTTTCCATTGGTTAACCAAATAATGGATGGAGAATTTTTTCTTTTCCCTCCCCTTCCCTTCTTTTTCTTCAAACCAAACATAGCCTAAAAGTCCAATATTGTCACTACACCAGATTAGGATAGCAATAGCAGTAGTTGTGATTGCAAAAAAGGCACAAAACTAGACATCTATAGTGGTAACTAGTCCTTTGGGTTATGTTTGGTTGAAGTGCAATTTTATTTGTAGTACAAATGTATGGGAGTGCAAATGAAGAAAATGCAAATTCTCATTTAATTTTGTTTTAAGTTTCATTTTTTTCTACTTCATGTCTTAATTTACTTCATTTTTACTGCAATCAAATAAAATAAGCTAAAATTAGAAACAAAAATAGGTTAAAATTTACACTCAAATCATTTGCATTGCTATGATTTCGCATCAGTGCAAATTTATTTATATTACTATCAAAAGCAACTTTAGATTTAATTTGAAAGGAATACAAATACAAATATGTATAGTACAAAATATAAAATATAAGGTTTTCACTCTACGAATTTCTGTACTCCTTCCAAAATCAGCATTAGTTGCAATCAGGATTGCTACTAGTTGTACAACCGTCACATAGAAGACAACATTGAGCAATAGGTCTTATCGTTGCTAAAACAACACTATTAGTGTCATTTTTTTTAATTTACTGGTAGTCGTCAAAATTGGTACTATTTCTTTTTGTGACTATTGATTTAGCGTTTTTGCCAACTATCGATAAAACTTCTAGTGATAGTTTTGAGCACCTTTTGGGGTAGTTTTGACCACCGGTAAAGGCGCTTATTTCTATAATGCTTGTAGTTTTAGGAAAGTACTTAAATATGCCGTTTGACCTGTTGACCATTCAACCATTAATATTAGTAGAAAGAAGTTAGAGTTTAGAAATACCCTTTTTCTCCTTTCTTGCCCTCAGTTTCTTCTTATTCTTGATAAATATAAAAATTTATCGGTAAATGATTAAAGTATATAATTGTTTTATGTTATTATTGGTGTGTTTCTACGAATTATTCCTTAAACTAGACACTTATGAGGCTCGTGTTAGTTTATAATATGCGCAACCATAGGATAAATTTAGGGAGTTTATCTTGACAAAGCTAACATTGGTGTGTTGCCAAACTGGTAGAACAACTTGTCTCAACCAAGGCTCAAAGTATTGACACATACCGGGAGCACCCCGATACACCCCTATAGGGGTTCTAACCGATTCAGGGGGTGGAGGAGCCTTAAATCAACCTCCTTGAACCGGTTTTCAAAAAAAGTAAAAACAGTAAAAAAGTATCGAAACTGCTCGATATGCCCTTATCGACGTATCGATATTTAGAACATTGGTCTCAACTACTAGGATTAGACCCCAAGCACAACTAGTGAGTGTTTAGAAGAAACACTGAACCCGAACCAATTTCCAGTTATGCACTAAACCTTTGAGTAGACCTATTCATTGGTCGGGCCGGGCCGGGCTAGGCTCGGGCAAGGCTTTCACTCTTAATTATAGACTTTTTTAAGGTCCGAGCCTGAGCCTGGCCCGACCATCGGGCCTACAACTTGGGCCCGAGCCCAAGCCCAAAGTCTAAAGTTCATGCCGTTGCTATCGCTGAAGCGACTGAATAGAGAGAGAGAGAGATGGGCAAAATTGGAAAGCCCGACTGGGTGTGGCTCAGGCCGGGGTAGGCCGTTGGGTTACCCGGCCCATGAACAGATCTACCTTGGAGATAGATGGGCAAAATTGGAAAGCAGCACTTAACCCCAAATTTGATTATGATACTGCAATAGGTTTTAGACTGAGTTATCTTTGATATGCCAACTAGTGAGATCCATTAAGGGTCAACTATCTAGGTATGTTGGGGCAGTTTAGGAAATTATTTGAGTAGGTAATCATAGTGATAGGATTGACCCCCTTTGTCAGACAAAGTGAATATCAGGATTTACGCTCTCTCTAATGGAAACCTAAACTGTTGGCAATGGATTTCAATTGTATTTGAAATCTGATTTGCAAAAATGTATTTATATACTATATTACTATTTATGAAAAAAAGTTTGCAAAAGGTTTTAATCTCGACATCCATCTAAGCAGAGAGTGTGACATTGCATTTTGTAGTCAGGTAAGAGGTTCTTCCCTATGGGTAGTGTTTTGATGATTATGGACCGAGAGATTAGGTATAAGAGACCATTACAGAGCAAACTACCTGATGGGATTTATCTTACATAAGTCCATTATCCTTGGGTCTTTATAGGGTGGCTGAATCCAATGGTCATTTATGTGTAAATGTTGGGTCCAAACTGAGCCCAAGTTGATTGAGTCAGGAATTCACTACCCTAAAGTAGTGAATTTGGCCTAACCTTTTCCAGAGGTAAGGACGAACCTTCTGCACTTGCGTGAGACCTTTGTGGGTCCCACACCATACACCCCAAAACCCAAAAATCTCGAATTTCACCCCAAGAGCCCTTAGATACTTCGTTAAACCTGCTCGATACCTATCCGATGGCCCTGATCAACCTCCACCTACACCTCAACCATTGGATCAGACACAACCATAAGACATAGTAGCCCCCAAATACCCACCTGTGAAATCTCAACCCAAAATACCCATGTTTACCCTTCAATCACACCAAGATTTCATTTTAAGGACCCAAATTAACTGAATTGAGCCTTTCCAAATCTGTCCGATCCAGGTCCAATTGGCCAATATGACCTTACCACTCATCTCAGACTGTCCAAAGAACCTAAATCTCAATCCCCAAATCCTCAAAACTCGTTATAGATCTCATCTGATACCCCTTGACCAAATTACCAAAATACCCTTCAAACCAAAGATACCCCATTCCGGATTACCAAAATACCCTTTGAATAGATCCCCATAACACCCTCCTCTTCCGAATTACCAAAATGACCCCTTTGACCAATTCCATAATTACCTGACCTAATTCCCAAAAATGTCCCTCCTTCCAAAATTACCAAAATGCTCCTAACCAAAATTACCAAAATGCCCCTCCTTCTACAATTACCAAAATACCCTTGACTAAAATTACCTGAACTACTCCTTTTGACCAATTCCCTAATTACCCTTGACCTAATTCCCAAAAATGCCCCTCCTTCCAAAATTCCCCTAAATTCCCAAAAATACCCTTGACCAAAATCACCCGAACTACCCCTTTGACTAGTTCTCAAAATACCCTTCCCAAATTTCCCCTTGCTCCAAATTCCCAAAATACCCCTTAGACCAATTACCAAAATACCCCATTGTCCAAATTCCTAAAATACCCCCTTGACCAAAATTACCAAAATAACCTTCATTTCAAATACCCAAAACTACCATCAATATTCCCTTCATACCCTAAATTCCTAATTCCCAAAATGCCCTAAGTCAAATTCCTAAAATACCCTTGACCAAAATTATCCAGAATCCTCTTTAACCAATCGCTAAAACACCCTTGACCTAATTCCCAAATTACCCCTCCTTCCCCTTTTCCTAAACCTCCAAATTATTAAATCGCCCTTCATTCACCAAATTCCCAAATCACTCCTTTCAAAATTACCTAAACTACCCCTTACCCAAATATGACCCTAAATGCACCCTTTCAAATCCTAATTGCCGAGTTAACCTAAAAGACTCCATGTACCTTGAAGATTTTGGCAGAAACCACCCTTCCCTCTCCTTATAAATAGGGAGCACCATTCCCAAGAAAGGAGGTCGAGAGGAGGAATTTGGAAGGGGGAGCTCTCTGTTTTCCTCTGGAGAAGCTGCCAAAATGAGGTTGAGAAGTTGCCGAAATGAGTGTTCGAAAGAGGGAGGTTGAACTGAGAATTTGAGAAGGAAAGGGGTCGGGTGAGACAAGATTTGAACTTCAAGAGACAGAGAGAGCGAGAGGAAGAAAGAAGCGAGAGAGAGTTTCAAGGGAGAAAGAGCTCTCCCGTTTTTCTGGGAGAGAACTGAGAAAGTAAGCGGAAAGGCTGAGAGGGAGAAGGGAGCGGTGATTCAGAGCAAAACTCGTATACCCATCTCCCTTCCGACGTTATCATCCTTCGTCAAACGAGCTTTGGCCTCCAGTTGATCTTTGTTGAAGCCTCAACCTACCATTGCTCTGCCATCGACCTATTCCCACTGTCACTGTCGAGCTGCCGAGGTAGGGATTCCATAATATTCGTCGAGCTCTCCAAACCCAAGCATTCATCAGTTCTGCGAATACCAACAGTAGCGTCGTTGATCATGCAGGCCATAGGGATTCCATAATATTCTGTTAATCTAGCTTTGATTTCATTATCTTAGTTGCTTTAAGAATCGTGTATTATCTGGCATTCGAGGAGGAGGTTGTCTTGCTCTCTCCGCTCCTCAGACCTACTAGCCGAGTCCGAAGGTGGGGACTCCGATAGAAAAGGGGTGGAGATTCTCACCCTTTTACTCAGGTCCTTGCGTCCAAAAGGGTTGGTCTGAAGGAGGGAGGGGAATGCGATTTCAAAACACTAATACGGATTCCCAATCCACTAACCAGCTGTATTTCTTTGTTTTTGAAGCAAAATCAAATAAAAAATTTAATTACAAAGAAGGGATTTTGGTAGGGGTGCCTAACCCCTTTCCTTTCAACTTACCCAGATTAGCCTTGTCTCAGCGGAGTTGTATGAAGTCACTTTATTTTGAGATTTTTTTTTATTATTAAAAGCAAATCCGGGAGTCCCATTACTCCCCGTTAGCTATTTTCTGATGGGTGGCACCTCCGAACATCAGCCATGAAGTGAACAGCCAGCGAATGCATTTTCCCGACGTTCACAATAATGCTTATCAATTAATGATAAAGTCTTAATCCAAATTTGATTTGGATAAATTCTTAATTTGATTATGAGAGTGTTCTATATAAGGGACTAAGAGGGGAGGGCAAATTCTTTAGTCATCTCCAATCTCTTGCTCTCTTCTTTTCTTGCTTGCCTCCTATAAATCCTAATTCGACCCTATTGTGATAGAGATTGATTTACATCAGTTCTCTAGGGTGTTTTTGCAAGAAAAAACATCAAAGGATATTGGATTCACATTCCCACATCGATCCAAGCAAGTTGGGAACCGGTTTTGTTGAAACGGTGTTGTTGAATCGGCTTCACGTACATACTGTGCCATTTTCAATTGGAGGCCGATTTTGTAATTGATATTGATCGTGAACTACCACTCTAGGAGTTGCACACTATGGTCTCCGTATTAGATATAATCAGTTTAATTTGAGTTTCAAATATGATTTGATCCAGTGCAAGATCGACCCCAAAATTACAGATTTCAAAATCATCAAAAAATTGGTTTTTTTAACCCTTCCAACAATTCTTTCCATTTCTATTTTTGAGCTCTACCACTATGGCCCAATTCACACGAAAGACAATATAAAAAGACCGGAACAAGCAATCTTAAATCTCTCATTTGATAGGATATAATATAAAAAATTGCAACAAAGAAAACCTGCTGGAAAGAATTTATATTAACCAAATAGCCAGGAACCAGTTGGGATCAGCCTCTTGGGACGATTATCTTTTCCCAATATATTTTTATATCCAAGTAGAATGTGTTTGTGTTAACTAAGAACCTGCATGATAAACCAAGCTCTTGAGTGCATGGATTCAAAACAAACAAAAAACTTTTTGTTCAATTACAACAAAAATAAATGACGATCAAAAGTTCATGCTATTAGATATTTGTGGTTGGACGATTAGTTGTTCAATGTAATCACTTGAACATGATGATCTAAAAACCTAATGGCATCTAGACTAGTTTCATGGAGTAAGGATTGACATTTTTAGAGGTGGATAGAGGGATGTACATTGCTATGCCAAGGCTTTCAAGTTCAGACTGCTTTTTTGTAATTCTTTGGGAGAATAATGAATATTGGGTTCTTCAGCATTATCTATTATGTAGATAATATGAGAGAAGTGTTAAGGAAATTGAACCCAACAAGAGACATAGTGTGCATGACTAATAAGGATATCTTGATTGTATCTCTTGTCTATACATAGGATTACACTCAACATCTTCCAATTATACAACTGTAACAAATCACTGTGTACAACCAATTTCTTTCTATAACAAACCACTAAATGCATACAACTAATAACTTTTTATGTAATAAATCACTAAATGTGTATAAATACAAGACCCACAAAACATTAGTGGTGAATGAGATTTATTCATTAAACTCTGTTACTTTTTTATGGTATTAGAGCTTATTGACTAGCGTCAATCAATGGCTTCCCTAAAGTCCTCTGGTTCCACTACAAACTCACAATCATCTGATGTTTCCTTTTAATTGATGCCTAGCATCTGCATTTCTTAGTTAATTGATGGTATAAACCATCTCACATGGAAATCCAAGTATGGGAAACTCTTGACCGTCTTTATCCATCTATAAAGAAGGGAAACTCCTCCATGAGAGTTTGTTGGCGTTGGTGAATGGACCACCTTGGACGTTTGGCACAATAAGTTTGGCCACCCAAGTTAAAAAATGGTCCATAAATTAGTGTCTAAGTTTCAATTATCAGTAGGGTATCTGTGCAAATTGTCCTATCTATTCTTGAACCTGTTTATGTATCCCTGATTTTAAATTCGTTCCAAACCGTCTAACTTTTCCTCTCATTTTCTCAAATTCGTCGCATCCCGACCCTCACTGTTTGTATTATTTAATGGAATAAAATAGATTTTATTAACTTTTGTGCTCATCAACAAAATCAACATACACACACACACACACACATATATATATATATATGATTAACAATTCCAACTAAAAATTAAAAGAAATAATATTTAAAATTAGAAATTTATAACTAAATGAAATAAACAATCTATCAAATCCAAATTTACATCAAATGATGATTTTAATCCTAAGAAATGTATATAAATAAAATATTAATAATATAATAATTATCTTAGAATTTGAAATTTATAATTTGTGCATGATATATAATATAACATGTTAATATTTATGCATCCCGGGTATCAGGTATCGGATACCTAAAGTCAAAACCCAACCTTATAGAGTTTTAATCTAAAATCCCAAACCCTATAAAATTTTGATAAACGGGATCCTATTAGAGTCGGGACGGGTCGGATACCCGAAATGGGTGGCATGTAACCAACTTTAAGTGCAGTTCATTTCCTCTATAGACCAGATTGCAAACATTTCCACTGAACCACTTGGCCATGCCCGGTTCCAGCTACTTTGTTCCAAGTTGAACGTGCTTCCCACCCCACTCAACCTGAGGGAGGATATTATGGAAACTGAACCCAACAGGATACAAAATGTGATTGACTAATAAGGATATCTTGACTGCATCTCTCATTTGTACCCAAGCTTACCTTCAAGGTCTTCCGATTGTACAACTATAACAAATAATTTTGTACAACTAATTGCTTTTTGTAACAAACCACTAAATGTGTACAACTAGTTGCTTTATGCAACAAATTACTAAATGTGTATAAATACAAGACCTTGGAAACTTTTTGGAGAAACATTAGGGAAAACATGAACAGTGGAAAATAATTGGAGATTCCAACAAACAGATGAATAGTATTTGAACAATGTTTGAAACAAACTATAGGGTTTAGGTTTTGAAGAAGATGAACAATGCTTTTAATATGAATGGTATAAATCTGAAATTGCAAAATAATAACAATAATAACAACAACAATAATAATAATATCAGCTATAGATGGCATTAAACGTTTTATAAACCGAGGGCCTGTTTATGTCATGTGGGGCCAGCTTATTAGATCCCTAATTTATATTATATGATACATAATATATGTATAAAATAAATGTTGCAATTTATATAAATATAAAATGTTATATATAATATATTATATGTGTCATTTTATAATATAATATAAAAAGTAAAACTTATGTATATGTATATATAAAGTGTATCTAACTATCTATACAATTAATATATATGTGGAATCTATTGAGATCCATATAACTAGGGTGCAACTTGGCTTGGCCCAAGTTAGTGTTTACATTGCTTTGGGTTCATTTAAATTTTGACAAAAAACCAACCCCTCCCCGTTATAACCCTAACATATAATCTTAGAAATGCAACTACAAACATATATTAAATTACATTTGGAAAGAGTGAATACAAATATGTATAATGCCAATACAAGGTTTAACACTACAATTGCAAGGTTTAGAAATACAATATATAAGGCTTTGCATTGTACATAATTGTATTTGTACTCTTTCCATATTGAGCCTTAGGCTGTGTTTTGGTTACAGTGCAGTTTTATTTGCACTAGTACAAATGTATGGAAGTGCAAATGTAAAAAAATGCAAATTCTTATTTATTTATTTTTGCGTTTTACTTTATTCTATTTAATGTCTTAATTTACTTCATTTGTACTATGATCAAACAAGATAAGCTAAAACTTGAAACAAAAAATGTCAAATTTTACACTCAAATCATTTGCACTGCCATAGTTTTGCACCAGTGTAAACTTATTTGCGTTGCAACCAAACACAGCCTTAGGCTCAGTTTGAAAGGAGTACAAATGCAAATATATACTACAAATACATGCAAAATAATACAAAATACAAGGTTTTGCACTCTACATATTTGTATTTGTACTCCTTCCAAACTGAACCCAAGGGCCAACCTTTTTTTCATTCTTTAATTGCAAATTCAACTAAACCACAAGATTTGAATAGTCGAAATAGGTAGGTCATCCATTTAAGCTGTGTTTGATTTGAAAAGAGGTTTCCCTGCCTTTTCTTTCAAACCAAATATAGCCTCATATCTTAGATGGCCCAACTCTTTTAAAAGTCAGTGTTAGTCCAACTCGAAATTTGATGGCCCAACACAAACTTTTGTATCAGTTTGGGTGAATGGTATTAGGGATGTTCACGAAATGAATTAAACTGATTTAACTGGCCCAACTGAAACCGATTTGGTCGGTTTACAAATATTACCAGTTGGTTTTGGTTCAGGAAAAAAAAGCGTCAACAATTGTGTTGGATTTTTTTGAGACCAAATCAGCCCCCTACAAGATTCCCCCCCCTCCACACCCTACAACGTCCCACAGATTATTCCTGCCGTGTATTGGGAATATTTCCTGATGATAATCCTAGAAATGATGATGCCATTATCGAGATATTCTCAATATATGGCAGGGATATACTGTGGAACGTTGTGGGGGGCTGATTTGAACTCGTTTTTTTCTTTCCTCTTCCTACTTCTATTTACAAAAAAAAAAGTGAATATGCATTAAATGTTGTGGTTTTAGCCCCTAACGTGAACTTAAAGTACTCGCTCTTTGTTGACCATTCTCCAATCTCAATTGCAGTAAGACTTCATCACTTAAAAAGAAGGAATCAAGGAACAACCGAACAAAGAAGCCAGTCATACAACCTCCAAGTGCAAGGCTTCAAGCTGCAAGCATCCAACTGTTGATCATTGACATGGAACCAGTGTTTTCTTGGGCTTTTTTTGGAATAACTAAGCATGCACTTTGTGAACTGGTATGGCTAACCGATAAACTGAGAAACCGACCAAACCGAGAAATCATGTTCGGGTTGATTTTCTGGTGTTTTCGGTTGGTTTCAGGTGGTAAGATGTCAACTTGAGGATGTTAATTTGATTGAACAAATTATATACAACCAAATCGAACCAACCCATATACAGCCTTAAGTGATATTTTCAAGCCATAAGGCAATCCCTGGCTTGAAAAGCCCAACCAAGCCCAGTTCAACCTGAACAAATCCTCATATACTAATATTTTCTGTTATTAGTTATTGCATAAAATCCCAAAACCAGATCAACCCTCGTAGGCTCATCCAAGCTCAATCAGATTTCAAAAAACCATATAACAAGAATGTTTATTATCTTAATATTTTATTTATAGTCGGGACCCCAATAATGCATGATTTTTTGTGATAAAATAATGTATAGATTTTGTTATGCAAAAGTAAAACAGAACTACAGATGGAGCCCCGTGACATTGCTAATTGGCCTAAGCCGGCCCAATTCCAACCCAAGCATTATTTTTATTTTTTTTGGATGATTTATTTGTCTATCAATAATCTTCTTAATTAGCTTTAAAATTAAAATTATTTTTTTAAATGGGATTCATGTAATGCATGATTAATAATTTTAATTAAATTAATCAATTTTGACTATTACTTAAATTTTATTGCCTTTTGTATTCATATTATTTTTAAATATTATTTAAATGCAACTGTTGGTTGATTATGAAAGTGACGTAGTTGCTGTCGTCTAGAAAAAAAAGCATGTGAAAGATAAGGGAAGAAAGAACAATCGACGAATCAACCAACCCATATGATTGGGGAGAGGGAGCAAAAACTTAATTTACAGTCTGGAATGCCATGGAAATGCAGGGAATTTCCACAAAATGACATGGAATTTTTTGCATCTCCTATTTTGTTTTCCAAAACAAAACCAACCATTTTGTGTCGAACACCTCAGGTCTTCAGACTAGATTCATTCAAATTTTGACAAAAGCCCAACCTAAGCTTATCAAGTGAAACTTCACCCTAAGGCCCTTTTCCAGGTAAGTGAGATTCCGGTGTTCTTATATATTATAAGTTATTGGGGGTAAAGAGAGCAGTGGGAGGGAAAAAACATTTATTGGTATATGGACAAATTGTTTATTCACCTTACAAACCAGATAACTGATACTCTCCCATATTCTCGATTACCATGAGACCCAATATAGCAATAAATGAACGCGGGTATCATGGTCAATATACCAATTGACCAACTTATCCCTGCCCTCCTGCATTAAATACCAGCAAATGAACGGAACCTAAGCGTTCTGGTAATCAACCCTCCTTACTTGTCATCAGCTTGTTTGACATGAAAGGCGACTTTTTTGGACACTTCTAGCTGGTTTGTTCTATTCTCTAGGACTATGTTAACGGGAGAATGCATTGAAGCTACTAGAAAACTTGTATCTTTGAACCACCTGCGAAGTTGTCTATCGCTTGTCTTCCCTCTCGGGGCTCCCCAAGAAAATTTTATAGGGTCTTCATTAGTTTTATTTGGTTTGCAGGAAGAAGAGAAGCAGCAGAAAAGTTTGAAACTTGATCTATTTCCACTTTTACATAAGCATTTCAAACTCTAAGTGTGGAATGAGGTACAAATAAGCAAGTAATGGAATGCTATTCCGAGAGTAAGATAAAGCCTAAGGTGCCCTTTTGGACGCCTGAAGTCTAATTAGGATATTGGAAAACAAAAAAATTGTATGATTATAAAATAAAAAGTTGTATGGTTACACTTTAAGATATCAGAGATAAGAGGAAACGAACAATCATTTTTCTCTTAAAGTTAAAAGATTCCTCTTAAGAGATAAGAGAAGGGAAAACGAACAGACCCTAAATAAGCACTCAATAAATATTGTAGCAGCTGTCTTAGATATTTGTTGAATTATTTTATGGTAGGCTGAGGTATTTATGGGATAAGAATCAAAAAATTTATTAAGCACTTAAAGCACTACGGATCTATGGGTAGGGAAGTGAGAAGAGTTTGTGAGTAGGAGATCTGAGCATATTTTGGAAGGCTTCATCTTTGATTGAACTGTCATAAAGAAGTTATTGAAATTAGATTCACTGAGAAGTCAATTTATTAGCCCAATTATAACATATCTTTGCTTTCTGGGTTTTTTTTGCCAAACATAGCTTTTAGGCTTTTCATGTAGGGCCCACCCCACGAATCCAAAAGCCGTTATGTGAAAGCCCTCCCAAGTCCCAAACAGGCACATGCTTGGTATCGTTATGTAGTCATTGAGCGTACAACCTGATGTAGACTCAAGGTCTTCTCTCTTTTAATTAAGGGCCCATTTGGTGTGCCTTTCCATGTGGTCTTTCAGCTGTTTACAAACTGGGTAGATCGAATTTTGGTCTATTCCCGTTTGGTTCATAGAAAATCTAGCCGCCAAAAGCCAGAGCGCCGAAAAGATGTGATACGCCCATTTTTGGGCTGATTTTGGGACGTTCCAAATGAAGCTTTTCGTGTATTTCGCGTTTTATTCTTGCGCGGAAAGACACAGAAAGATGCATGGAAAAACGTGATACTGTCAAATTAACTTCGGACTGCTCAGATCTTCATACAAAAACTCAATATGTCTTTTGACTGTCAGAACTACCAGAAGATCTTTCCAAAAAGATGCGCCAAATGGGCCCTTGCATTAACGAGGTCCTTTTGCCATATATAATAAAAGTTTTAAGAGGTTGAAGTAAGAGTGCAATTTCAGACAAAAAAAAATCATTAAATCGATTTATGTCTGAAACATGAAATAATCAGGGCAAAATTTTTACAGTTGGTGGCACAAGGGCCACAAACAGTCTGGGCCAATAGGTCTCACATTCCTCACATTAGTTTTGGTAGTTGGTATGTTTTGGGTACAGGGCTAGGTCGGGGGGCCTATAGCTTTAAAATTCCCCACATGGATTGTACAGGCCCCCATATCTTGGGCTGAGACCTGAGAATATGGGACCCATGAATAGTCTCGGCCCCAAAAAACTGCACATACGTCCTAAAAAGTATGGCCCCATACCATATTCAGAGTATAGTTTTCTTAGTTGAGCCCATGGAGACTTAGACATGAATACATGATCCAAATTTTAATCATAATTCTCTTCTTCAAACCAAACTGTAATCGAGCTAGTGCCATACACAATTTTTCCTTTTTACTTTTTTTTTTCTAAACTATGATTAAGCCCAATTGAGTGGACCCCATTATGGAGATTAATTGGGCCAATCCTCAGCTTGACTGATTGCTACAAACTACAAAGTTGTTCATTGAGCTTACTTAAATGACTTAAAAGAATCCTCCAAATAGTAACTTCGTTTGGAACTAAAAAAGGCCTTTTCATTTCTCTCCCACTTTTTTTTTCTTTTTGGAAAAAAAAAAAATTGACCCAGAAGATCTGATCATGTGTCCAAACTCCCAAGATAGATTTCTTTTTATGCACATATTTTACATTAAAAATTCTCAAGTATAATTAATTGGGCAAAATCTCAATACAAGGTGGGCTTATTTAGTAAAGTTTCTAATTGGATCAATAGGGAGCTTGGAAACATAATCCCCTGAAACATGGAGGGATCCTGTGGCCAATCCATAATATACATTAGATAGAGGAGCTACTGGATTGGGCTTGTCTCCAATCCATCAGACTATATCAACAGTGGAGTTTTTCCTATTGATAAAATGAAGTACATCTATATTTTATTTTTTTGATATTTATTTTTGGTAGAATCTTTTTATATAAATCATGCGTTAATAAGTATCGTAAAGATAGTAACTAATCAAGTGGTATTCATCAAGATTCACGGGTTTTGATTGGTAAAAGCTCTTCCGGCATCACGTCTTTTTGGCATCATAGACTTATCCATAAATCAATGAAGAAAAAAAAGGTTGGCTTAGTATTCCTAGATATTTTTTAGCCAGATTTTTTTTTTTTTTTAACAAATATAGAATGGTGAGAAGAATAAGCAAACTCTAAAAACAGCTGTCGCATGGAAGATTCGTTAATTGTTTGGGGAAGCTCACTGAATGACTTGATTATAGTGGGCTTCCCTACACGAATTCACCTATTTTTGTCGGAAAAAGATTATGATGCCAGAAAAGCATGATACCGGAAAGGATTCGACCAAACAAAATCCTCATGAATTTTGACCAAAACTCAATTGGTTACCACCCGGTTGATTGGTTATAAATTTTTCCAGTATCATGTTTTTTTGACGATATAGTCAAAATATGGAGGGATGTAGCCGCCAATCCGACCATTCATTGGATAGGGGCATCGATAGGATCGAATGCCACATGTTCAATCCCCTTGGACATGTGTGAAACTTGGTATTGGTGACTTTTAGTTGTTTAAAGTTCATCATCATCATCATCATTTGAGGTCAGCTACATGAATCCTGCTTGGCCATATAGTGGAGTTTTAGACTTTTAATAGTAGAATGGTAGCTAATGCATGAGGCTTAGATAGATAAACGTTTTACATCACAGAACCCTGACCCAAAGGGAGAGAGAGAACCAAAGGATGATTTAGGGATTTTTGGACTGCAATCCCCTCAGAAATCTTTTTTTGCAGTCCCCTCCTAATCTACTAGTAAGCCCCCCATATAAACCACATTCTACCCGTAAATTTGACATCAATCTACAGACAGGATTCCGTCCACCCCTAGTAAATCCTAACTCCACCTAGGGGTGGACTGAATCATAAAAACCCCACGGATATATTACCCCATTGTATCAATTGAAGCATTTTGGCTTAAATCTGACAGAAGAAATATTACTTTACTGAGTGCCGATGTCTCAGGTGAAAAAACGTTCCACGTTTCAACCTAAAACTTTCCATACGGATATAAAGGTGGCCTCGGAAGTAGTTGAAACAGGAGGGGTCCGGCCGTCCGGTAGAAGCAATAATTTGAGAGAGAAAGAGGTTAATGTTATTTTCAGTTTTCACTTCCTCTCCTACACGTCCTAATTGAGTGTTTGTTCTTCAATGAAGCCTATCCAAACTCATTCATGCAACGAGACAAACAAGTCTTCTTCTCATTTTTCGAGGAATTATTCTTTTTAATAAAACTGAAACGAAATCCAGGACACATAAGAATCTAAAAGATACATCTAGTTGAACCCCACTATTATTTTTCCTCTCTCTCTCTCACACAGTACGGCTTTAATGAATTTCTTGTCATTTTGTGGTGTCTTTTGCTGGATTTTGTGTAAAACTGGGATTGATGGATTCAAGGATTTGAAACTTCGAGTGTGAAAGGAAGTAACGTCCTTATTTCATTAGAAAGAGATGTTGCAACTACAACATTATTGGCGTACACTATTGTTTTTTGCTTTTGCTAATACCTGAAAAAGTAGAATGTATAGTATTTTGCTTACAAGTATATGTATTTTTTTTAGGGTGATCTCATGGATCAATAGAGATTCAATGGGTTCTACTTGGATATAAACAACAGTGGAAGGGTTAATGACTCAATGCTGTGCTTACTTGGGTCACTGTCAGCCCAACCTTGTAAAACCCAAGCCCACAAAAATTGATGGCCCAGCTACTGCTAGGATTGATAACAGTGGGCATATATATCCGAGATAAGGCTGGACGGGCTAAAGGACAAAAACGAGCAGGCCCCAGTTCAACCAGATTTTGTCAGGTTTTAGGGCCTCCATTGTGTACCCAAATCAAGCAACTTTTGTATGGATCTCATATGATAATAGATAGAGATGGCAATTTTTATCCTATCCGGTGGGTTCCGTCCTATCTTTCCCGATGGGGTGAGTTTTTATTCTTAGATAATGGGTTTTGGGATTCTATCATCTGTACGGGTATAGATAGGGCATATAAACATTATATGCTAGGTGTTGAATTTAATAATATTTTGAATTTTATGTAAAGGATAATTAATAATTTATATATTTTTTAATCAAATAATTAGAAATCATGATGCTTATTTGTGTTATTTTACTTATTTATTGTTTATATATTACAATAAATAATAAGAAATTAGATACGGGTTTTAAACCCAACCCGCCGCTACCCTTGAATGCAGGGAGGGGAGGGTTTGGATTTTCAAAATCCAACCCACCATGGGTTTTGGGGCGGATATGGGTTGAGAGATTTAGAGAGGCGCGTAGGGTTTAGAATTTACAAAACCCTCCCCCAACCCGCCCCATTGCCATCCCTAATAATAGAAGAGAATAGATGGGTGCTCTATCAGCTGTTTGGCATCAATGCCATATTCTCAGAAAACGGTGTCACATCAGTGCCACATCAGAAATTCATTTTTTTTCCAGAAAATGTCTGTTGTTAGGTTTGCTGTTTTTCCAAAAACGTTTTCTCAACCTTGAAAATCTGAAAAGGTGTGATCTGAGAAAATGTCCTTTTTGGTGTTTTCCTGTTTTTCTACTGTTGCTAGTAATAGTATGCTGACATGGCATTGAAAAACGCCTATATGGCAGCAACAACAATGGAACCAAATATAAAACTTGAGAAAACAGCATGTTTATACACACCGTTTTCTAAGAAAAAGTCTCAGAAAACCGTATTAGTTCCCGAATATCTACTACCAGTTTTATCTATGAAAATTATTGATACTTACTTATTTTTGTCTCTGATTAAGACTATTAAGGCACCGACCACAGTTTCAAGTTTCAACAAAAAATTCTGTTGTTATTCCTTAAACGGAAGGCCATCAACTTAGGGGCTATTCGTCAAATGTAAACGGTATTGTTTTCTAAAACAAAAAAACAATTGCCACATCATCAAAAATGTATTATTATTGTTTTTTACTCGTATGGCAGTTAGTTTTTGTTTGGGAAAACAAAACCATTTACATTATTAGACACTCCATTATTAAGTTAAAAAAGGCCAATGTTCTTTTCCATGATTAAGAGAGAGAGATTCTCTGTTTCTCTGTTCCGACTCAAACAAGTAGACTTTAACTTTCCCTATAATCAATTTGGTTCATTATAAATACAACTAGTAGGCCCATATATGATATTTGCAGCAGCTAGATTAATGATTTGATTTCCTAATTCTTTTCTTGAATCGATAAGCAACTATTTGGCGTTTGTGATGTTGGTTCAGATATCTAACAACCCAACAAGCATATGCTAAATACAAGCCTATAAAAGAATGTTTTCAGATGTTTTGTTAAAGCTAGCAGCTAAAAAAAGTAGCTTAAAAAAGTACTTTTTGTTGCTCAAAGTTTTCATTCAAGTTTTAAATATTTTTTTTTTAAGATTTGACAGGTATGTTTTTTTTTTTTATTTGGAATTAAAAGCTCCAAAATTTTAGACAATTCTACTAATTATTCAAGTGTAGTTAAATTTACCAAAAAACCATCTATGCCTTTGTGACATGATTAGGCATGGCATTGCTCACAGCATAACAGGTAAATTTTAGTTGTTTAATTTATAAATCTTATATAAATTTTAGTTTTTTACCAAAAAAAAGAAATACTAATCAATGCAAGTTTTATATATACACACACTCAGCATGTAATATATTTATTTCAGTTTTTTTTAATTATTTATAAATAAAATAGCTAAAAATTGAAAATTGAGGCCCAAAAGGTGTTTTTTTTTTGGCAAATATAATGAGTCAAGGTGTGTTAGGATGCATAGATTATGAAAAATAACCCAAAATTAAAAAAAAAAATCACCCTTATCCAACAACCGAGTGCAAAGTTATAGCCTTTGAAAATTCTTAATACATTGTAATTTATAAGCCCTGACTGGGTCAAGTGGGTAAATGATTCAACCTCCTGGTTGATGGGTCTTTGACCAATTCCATGTTTTTTGACAAAATAATGGGTTTTAGGAAGATCCAAACCAGAAATAAGGCCTAGTGATGGTTCAAAAAGTTTGACTGTCAAGATCATCAACAAGTTGAAAACATTGTATTTTTTATTTTTTATTTTGAAAAATTATATTTTAAATCACACCAATTCATTAAAAGGTAAGGCCGAATGGAATTATAGAGTTTGAAGAGAATAATATGAAAAAAAAAATTATAAATTGCATTTAGTGTACCATTAAATTTAAGGGCAAAATTGTGATACACATTTATAGGGAGAATCAATCATTACTAATAAATAATATGATATTTTTTTGTACTGTAATGTTGATGAGGAGAATCAAGAATTACACTAAGGCTCTGTTTGGAAGGAGTAAAAAACATATATAAAGTGTAAAATCTTGTATTTTATATTATTTTGTATATATTTTAGGGAGAAGTACCAATCAGCCCAGATCAGAATTCTCTAGCCCCAAAGTACAGGGGAATGCATCCTGACCGTGAATTGATGCCAAATTCACGGGCAGGATGTGATTTATAGGGGGGCAAAGGGCTAGTAGTGGGGGGGCTGGAATTCAGAATTCTGCATCATGTGTTTTTGTACTTCTCCCTATATTTTATTATACATATTTGTATTTGTACTCTTTCCAGTATGAGCCTACCTATATTGGACAGGTAGAAATGTCCTTGAGAAATCCTCATGATGCATTTAATAAAAGGGGGTGTTCTCCAATATGAACATTTTTTCTTGTTTCTGAAATGTGCCATATTGGCAATAAAACAAAAGCACAACCTTTAATGTGTTTTAAAGTGAAAACACCCCCAAAAAAAAGAAAGAAAGAAAGATGGTCAATCCACATTTAAAATGGATTTTTGGGTTTCGAAGTCTAAATAAAAGTAAAAAGAGCAAAAAATGGTGAGTTAATATCCATTTATCACAACTTTTATCTGAATATTGTTTGTTTTACAAACTGAATAAAACTAAAAACATGCTAGAAAGTTCAAAACTGAAACTAGCAAAATCATGGTTTCTACGTTTTTGAAACTCACAAGTCACAACCGCTAACAATGTCGACAGCTATGACAACGAAAAATTGTGGTGCCCCCCCCAGAATCGGATTCAGCCCTCACAGTTTTATGCATTAGGAATATCTTTCTATGAATAAAAACATACAAATACAGAAATATTCAAGTGGCCGTAAAAACAGTGTGAGCACCATTCTCTTTTCTTTTTTAACCAAAGGATCGATGGGGACATATATGGGTATACTCATTTGTCAGGGCTGAAGTACATAGGCTTATGGCTTTCTGATGTGGGTGTCACATTGGCAGCCTAGAAGCTGAGAGCCCAAATCAGCTGTCAATCATTCATTTGAAGGGCTGTCCCCAAAGTCATATTTCAGAAGTTTGGCTAAAAAACTATATAGGTGAGATTGAAGCCCCCAAGAACCCAATCATATTACAATATAAACTTCAAAGGGTTTAGGAATGCTAACATTATCCACGAAGGTGATTCGAAGCTCATTTGAGAGGTCGGAACCTCCTTCCATGGAGTATTAAGAACATTATCAGTTCTTTCTGATCTGCAAAAGGTGGAGTCTCAATGTTCAGTATAATCATGTCGACAGAAAAGATAACTTTGCTGCTGATTGGCTTGCTATGAAGGGCATAGTTTAGGGAGTTCACATTTGTGTCCCACAAAGGGTGTCGCACAAATGTCTCACATGTACATCTCAGCATGCGTTGGAAATATCTGCTGTATTTGTCATTAGGAAACATTCTAAATACACAGTTGGGATGTGCTGTGGGGGCGCGTTTGTAAATTCTAATTTAGGTTCCAAATTTTTTTTTTTTGTCAAATTCAGATTTATCTGCTATTTATTTTTGGGATTGCTTGGGGCCTACACGCCTACACCCCACCCCCATCTTGTGTATCTTGTTTTTCTTTTTATAAAAAAAAAAAAGAAGGGCAGGCCATCCGCTTCAGTCTCTTTGAATAGATTATACAGAGTAGTTCAAAGCAGCTAAACCAACTTATTATATGAATATTTAAAACTTAGGCTTATATCTAAAGTTTGAAATATCGATACACCTAATACGCATGAACATGTTAGTGTTTCTGGTGACCCAGAATAATAGTGCCGATACATTCCAATTTACAACTTTTGTTGATATCAATTCCAATCTAGGTTGGAGAGCTTATACATCATACCTAACATGGGCTTAAAGGGCTAGTACCTTAGCTATTTACTGGGCTTTTAACTCAAAGGCTAAGTCGGCTTTCTGGATGGGCCCACCATGGGAGGGGTTGATGGGTATAAATTTACAAGATCACTTGGCCCACTGGTTATCTGTTCTTGTGATAGAAGCTATTTAGGCTTAGGAGAACGCGTAGATGCACTATGCTCAGCTATGCTCTTCCTTTTTCCTTCCTATTGTACACCATGATTTTGTTGTGGTCCTCATTCTTGATAAGACCTGTTAACATGGTTGGTAGATCCAAACTAGTTTGATGTGGGAGCCCAATTTTCCATTATTGGCTAGTGCTGTACTACATGCTTCATACATGACAGGTCAGGTGATGCAGAGATGGGCCTCATCAATGTGGACATGGGTATAAGTTATATATATAAAATATTTTTCATTTAAGGGGGCTTTTGGTATAAGTTTTTCAGATGATCTTTTGGGTATTTCAAAGTTCAAAAGATCAGAATTTGATTCTTTTCCATTTGGCAATAAAGGACAAGAGGTTAGAAAGATACATGCATCAGAAAGCTCGTGGAAACCCAAAATGGCTGAAATCAGAAAGCCCATCTTTGCACACCTAAAATCTTTCGTATAGCAGCCCAATAGACCATGGTAGATCAGGATATTTAGGCAGCCTTTGACAAGTCTTTCCGTGCAGTCTTTTGGGTTTCTACAAGCTCGACGGACTAAAAATAGGTCTTTTTCCATTTAATGACCAAAAGCCAGAAAGATGAGAAGATGCATGCGTGGAAAGACCCAAAAAGAGTAAAAATGCCGAATTTCAAAAAGCTTTGAATGAATGAAGCTTTCTGGTCTTTCCACATGATATATAGCCTCTTAACACATTTTTAAAAGCCTAATAAGCCAAGTTGCTTACCAAATGGTCTTTGTCTTTAAAGACAGGACCCCAAAAGCTCATTATGCCTTTTGATCATCTGGGCTGCTAGAATATCTTTCCAAAGAGACTTACCAAATGGCACCTAACTAAACGAACTTCATACATCTTCATCTGTTGGGCTGTTGAAAGATATACTTAAAAAGGCTTGCCAAAGTTTAATCCCTAAATTGTCTGCTTTTGGTTTTGATTAAAATTAAGCCCATTTTAAAATTGATCTTCTTTTGGTGATCCATTCTCAAGAAAACGGGTCATTCCCTGCAGGGACCATCCATCCATTCTATTCCATTTTTCTAGGCACTGAAAGAGAAGGAAGAAATGGAGAACAAACCAGAGGACAATTTGGAATCCAAGACAGCTACGAAGTTCAATCACGTCCTCTTCCCACAGAAATCATTGAACAAGACAATGGAATGGTGAATCACTGAATCTAACCATGTCGTGTCTGCATCTGCATCTGCATCATTTTTCTGGTAGAATTCTGCATCTGGTATCATTTACCAATAAGCCGGATTGAGAAAACCAATCCAATGCGGTCTCCCCCAAACAGGCATGAGCATGAGAAAGGTCCTGAGATTAATAAAAAGCTTTTATCACATTTTCAGTACTTAAGGTTTGTTTGGTTTGTAGTCGGAATCAGAATCAGAATCAAAATTTTTTAGAATTGAAATGGTCCATTCTTATAGTCTGTTTGATTCAGACAGAAATAGAAATAGAAATCAATAGGAATAAAATATCATTCCCAAAGGAGAGGCAGAGAATGACCATCTCCTCAAATGGAAGAATGTTATTCCAGCAGGAATGAGAATGAGATTCTAATTCCATCCAATCAAACAGTTGAAATCAGAGTAGCCCATTCCATACCCTTATTCCCACAAACCAAACAGGAACTTAGAGTTTAGACCATAAAATTTAGTGCAATTATCGGAATATTCGATTTCAAAACTTGGGCCATACGGATATTCACCGGCCGGTTCATCCAAGTGGGTAGTTCAATTGCTTTCCAGTTTCCTCTGATCTCTGCCATATTTTGGTGGAGGGTGGGGCGGTGAGGGTAATAGGGACAAACACATGTGAGAGAGATCAGTACTGATCCGTGAATTTTAGAAAAAAATTATTTCAATGTTCGCTGGGTTTTGACGCTGGCAAAAATCTCCCTAGACATCAAAGACCTCCCTTCCGTTGGGGTTGCAAATGGATCGGATCAGATTCGGTAAAGACTATATCGGGTCTGATCCAACAAAAAATCTGATCGATCTGAATTTGATAAAAATTTGTTAGATTTTGAAGATTATGATTTAAATTTGAATTCAAATATCTTATTAGATATTCAATTTGAATCTAATTTGATTTAGATTGTAATAAAAAACTTAATGATATAATGTAAAATAATAATATGATAATATATAATTATATAAATAATATATAGAATATATCTATATACATATATAATACATATAAATTAATATATAATATTTCCTAATTAATGGATTTGATCGGGTAATAGTGGATCAGAATCAGATCAGGTTATATTCAAATTCGATATGTTAATTAAATGGATTTGATTTTTCTTTAAATCCCAATTATTAGTTTTTTATTTATAATATACTAATAACTAAAATAAAATATAAATTAGATGTAAAATATAATTATATATTATTTATTCTATATAATATATACTTATAAATTATATATACATATACATACATATATGTACAGATAGGGGATGAGGGGAGGCCTTTTTCATATTTCTTCGAAAAGTGAAACGTTTTTGCTAGGATCAAAACCCCAAATAATTTTCCTGTGAATTTTTGTTAAACATTGAATATTTTGATTTTGATTTTCTCCCTAAAATTCAATTAAAATCATATAAGTGAAATAATTTCTTTTCACTAGTAAGGCCTAAGCTACAAAAAAAAAGGGGGGGCGTCAAAAGGAAAATAATAGAAAACAGAAAAAAAAAACCAAAACATATACACATACACGGGAAGATCTGATAGATTGAGTAATTTAATTTACTATTAATCAATTGATAAATTAATAATAAAATTTTGCTGTTAATTAACTAAAAATATTCAAAGTTATTTTTAATATTTAAAATTTTAATAATTATATTTTTTTATTTAATGTTAATTTACAGAAAATAATTATTGTTAATTTAATGAGAATAAATATTTTTTAATAAATTTAATTTTATTAATCATTTGTAGTAATTTTAATAATGGTAATTATCTTCATTATTTTTAAATGAAATTTTGATTTACTTTAAATAAATAAAAATAATTACAAAATCTAACATTTAATTCTATTGATTTCACTTATAATGAATAATTATATAGGAATGGCAACGAGGCGGGTTCGATGTAGGGCACCCCCTCCCTACCCCCGTCCCATAGTCAAGACACTCTAACCCATCCCTATTGCCAGGTGGGTTCAAGGCAAGGCACCCACTCCCCGTTAGGGATTGGGAATCCTCGAATTTTCCTCCATCGTCCCTGATGTCGGGCAGGTTTAGGGCAAGGCACCCACTCCCCGTTAGGAATGGGGAATCCTTGAATTTCCCTACCTCATCCCCGGTGTCGGGCGGGTTTAGGGCCAAGTACCCACTCCCTGTCAAGGATGGGGAGTCCCGAATTTCCTTGCCTCATCCCCAGTGTTGGGTGGGTTCAAGGCAAGGCACCCACTCCTCATCAGGGATAGGGAATCCTCGAATTTTCCTCGCTTATCCTCGGTGTTGGGCGGCTTTAGAGCAAATCACCCATTCTCCATAAAGGATGGGGAATCCCTCGGATTTTCGTGCCTCGTCCTTATTCTCGGGCAGGTTCACAACAAGGCATCCCACTCCTCATCAATGATGGGGAATCCTCAAATTGCCCTGCCACGTTCCTAGTGTTGGGTGGGCAAGGCATCCATTCCCCATCAAGCACAAGGAATCCTCGAATTTTCCTTGCTCCATCCTTAGTGTTAGGTTGGTTCAAGGCAAGGCACCCACTCCCCATTAGGGACGAGGAACCCTTGGAGTTTCCTCACCCTATTCCCAATGTTGGAAAAGTTCATGGCAAGGCACCCACTTCTCGCCACTCCATCAAGGACAGGGAACCCAATATTCAATTTGATGACAAAAATGATCAAAAGGATATACCGAGTATCAACCAAATGGTAAGTTTCCAAAAGCATACTAAATTATCTTTGATTTTAAAAAATATAATTTTATGAAAATTTTGAAAAATTTGTTACATTTGTGTAATTTTGAAAACTTAATGAAATTTATTTTTGAATTGTTATTAAATAATTTATTTTATTTTTTACTGATTTAATTAAAAAATACACTAATTTATCTTATAGTCTGTAATATAAACTAATCAATAATTTCGTTTTTCCAATATTCTACTAATTATCTTAATAATTCGTGTAATTATTGGTTCAAATTACAGTTTTCCCTTTCCCATACTCATCTAAGTTTAATATTTTTCAATAATTTGCAATGAAAATTACACAAAATTTCAATAATTTTCCGAAATCTATTAAATGTAATAAATTTTCCTAAAATTTTCAAAATATTCCAATAATTTTCAATAATGATTTACTACATTTTAAATAAACTTTCAAAAATTTTCCAAAAATACAGTAATATATCTTTTATTTTTTGCAATATAAATTAATTAATAATTTCATTTTCCAAAATTATTTGCTACATTTAATACATTTTAAATGGACTGGGTAGGACTTTACAAACCCGACCTGTACCCGACTCGTTTATTTCATCTTCTTAACCCGCATATATGAACAGTGTCGCTCGACACTGCAGGACGAAAACCGATGCTGGGTTCCCTTCTCCGATGGCTGTTTCTATTCAGTTCACCCTAGAAACACATCGGAAAAATCTGAGAACGAATGTGTTCTCGTTTTTCCCTTTCTGTGTGTCGGAAAAGTCACACGGAAATTTCCAACCAATACTTGCACATAAGTAACATCAAATAATTGTAGAATAACCTGATTCGTCACTTTTCAACATCACCAAAGCTCCTGAAACATCCCAATCAATGCCAATCACCCATTCCAAGAATTCAACCCCTGTATTGATGTATAAAATGAAGATTGAAACACTGAGTAGAATGGAGGAAGAAGAAGCCCAGGGTGATGTGTTTTGACGTCTAAAAGAAAAATTTAAAACAAAGACAGAACGGTAGAAGAGATAGGAGGGAGGAATAGAGGTTTCTATAATCAAGAGAAGTTTTTTTTTTTTTTTTTTGGATAGTTTCCATCCCAATCACGATTCTGAAAAGTTGTTTTGGATGGTTTCCATCTCTATCACGTTTCTGAATTGTGGTAGATCCTACATTGAATTGGGGTTAAAATTATAAAGAGAATTTGCTAGGTGGCAATTTGTGAACTGTGAAGATCGGATTCTGGCTTGCATTCCAAGTTGTGTAGCACATGGCCCATCGTCCTCACTCTTCTCCTTTAATGCCTTCTTTCTCCCTCAATTTCTTTTTACTTTTTCTACATTTCTTTGTTTTCTTCGTTCTTTTATTCCTTACAAAAGTTTCAAAAGGCAAAAGTAATATTTTTTTTTCTCCTCTGATTTAACAAGAACTCTAAGCTGTACAACCAAACTGTATTGTGCCAGACAAAATGGTTTCTCTGCAATTGCCACTTCCAGTGATGAACTCTAAGCTTTACATAGAAGCTGAATTGTACTAGAGAAATGGGTTCTGGTTTCTGGGGTTTCTGCAATTGCCACTTCCAGTGATGAACTCTAAGCTTTACATAGAAGCTGAATTGTCCTAGAGAAATGGTTTCTGGTTCCTGGGGTTTCTGCAATTGCCACTGCAAGAAAGCAGCAATCACCATTTGACACGTACTCCTCCGTGCAGGAGGAGGGTACGATTTTAGAAAAAAATTGAACTCGTTGGGAGTGAGACTGAGAGAAGAATTTACTGCTACTCTTTTGGGGTACAATTATGGGTTACGGAGGTCAAATTCATGGCTACTCACAGTTAGAAGACGGGTTTCTACTTTCTCAGAAGTGCAGGGTGCAGAGAAATAATTTGTCCAATTGGGTTCCCACCGGCAGAGCTGCAGTGAGTGCCACACTGAGGTAGGGTGTAAAAATTCCAATCGAAACTGGCAATATCCAAATTTCAATCCCATTAAAAAATTTGATTTAGTATCTGAAAGATATTGAAGATTAATATTTGAATTCGATTATATATTCGAATATTCAATTCGATATATTATAATTTAAATTTTATATATAATTGTATATAATATTTAAATATTTTATATATTATGTATAAGAATTAAACAATCCATCTTTTTTTTTTTTTTAATAAAATTCAATTGGGTTACTAAAATGGTATGAATTGAATATCTGAATTTAACAGATTATGATATTTGATTTTTCCAACACCCCCTTGGGGGGCAGCCATGGTGATGATAAGACGAGATCGCTCTCACCAGAGTTTGCCTAACTCTACCAACAACAACAACATTGCTGGTTTCGTGGGAAGTAGTAATTCATTGATGATTGACGATGGGAAGAACAAAAAGAAAAGAAGAGAAAATGAAGAATTGGGAGCCAAATGAAATAGATTAATCAGTAGGGAATCTCAGGGTGAGAGCGCTGTCGTGGGAGAGATTTCTCTGAAACTCTCTGAGGACTGAGGGGGGTCCACTCATTAAACAATCAGCATCAATGACTCGGCCAGGCGTACGATACGCGTTTTGATGTCTTTCCATGGGAAGGGGGGAGTAGGGCATATAATGCTATTTTGGGTGGGGCGGCAATTATTAACCCGACCCGCTCACTTCCCCCAGTTTTCCCGTATAGCCGTATAGGAGAGAGAGAGAGAATGGGGGAATAGTTCTAAATCTGAACTATTTAATGAATTGGGGTCGGGTTGAAAGTTGAACATGTGGTTGCAGTGTTACAATGAATCTTGCTAAATAGTCCTATCAATTGGATGAGGTCAGGGTAAAAGGGTGAAGTCGCACACCGAGATCTGTAACTAGGAGAAAAGTCAGAGGCTCGAGGAATTATTCCTTGGGTAAGTATTCCAATGCTTAAGTCAATAGGATAGAGAATGATGATGTTGAGATGAATATGTTGAAATAACGTTGATCCAAGCCGAAGAGATAGTGTAAAGAGGTATTCAAAGAGTGTGGTTTCGGAAAAGTCACTTGCCTCAAGCAGGGAATACTTAATTATAATTGGACATCTGTGTCCTATATGGATAGGGCTACCGGGGTTGTCAAGATGAGGGCATCCGCCAAGGTCTTTGAGAGGTTTCCTCTTTCTCGGCGGAGTTTGCTTCATTGTCCGTATGAGATACTCCTTCTTAGTCGTGTTCTTCCATTACACAGAGTGTCGACATGACTTAAGAGGTGGGTGACCGCATAGATAGCCACATGACATCCTTGGCCAGCTCAACCATCACCCGAACACACTCTCTCTTAGTAGCACCGGGATTTATGTTATTAAGAAATAAATCTGTCTAAATGGGACCTGTATACGAGTTTAATATTGAAAGTAGATGAGTGATTCCCAAGTGGATTTCAGGGAATTAACATCCCAAAGCAAACAGATTTGGTTGTTAGGATGGGTTCGATTGGGTCAATGGATGATTAGCAAAGGAAATCACAAATCAGCCTCTTTTTATTGAAAGTAGCAATAGAATGCTGTTGACGTATAAGATAGATGGACCTAAGGTTTATCACTTTAACTCTACTGAATTAACTAGGAAAGGGCTAAGTTTGCTTTTCAGAGAACAACAAAAGGAAAACAATAGCTTCTTTATTGGGAATTCATGGTTCATGTTGATTGTTCTATCTTGATTTACTTTACAACTCAATTTGTGTCAACCTTAGACAAATGATTGAATCATCACATGGGCTACCTCTCTTGCATCAATTAAGTAGCTAATCTCTCTCCTCTTCACGGAACAACAACAAACAGATTTGTTTTTGGTAGAAACAACAAACAACAAACAGATTGAAGGCAGCTTAATCCCCCGACTCTCTCTCTCTCTCTCTGCCTATCTAAAGCAACGATAAGCTAAAATAAAAAGAGGGACTAAGCATTAAAAGCATACAAACATACAAGCATCCAATGAATTCAGTAAAAGGCATTTGATGGACTTCTTCCCAACATAAAAGAAAGGAGTGGATGGCTTCCTTGTTCTTTCCTCCTTATTTAATGTGTAGTCACTCTTTCTGACCTTTTTCACAGTCAATTTTATCCAGGAACCATACATGTCCTTGCCTTTCCGAACTCAACCTTTCTATTTGTGGTCATTGTTTTAAACTGCTGTAAATCAGTAAATGGTTGCATTTATTTGTTGAGAGAGAGAGAGAGAGAGAGAGAGAGAGAGGAAGCAAGATGAGAAGAACTGAAGGCTACCAAATTTGGGTCATCACAAAATCATTGTTTTAGAATTTAGTTTCCTGACGAGACGCACTGGTTACTGTGTCGGATGTAACATTCTTCCATCGCTTTATGGGATCTGAAATCAGCAAAAGAGTTCATTGTAGCTGATTTGCTAAGTTTATTACTCCTAGAATCAGGAAAATCTTCATGGGTTTTCGTTAATCGAAGCGTGCGACGTCTAATTTATCAAAATCAAGTAGTTAAGATTTGGAAAACAACGACAGTACTGTCATTTTTGTTTGGGGAAAAGAGAGGAGGATTTGAGTGAGAAAGATGTAATTTGGTCGTGGTTATAGTTAAACAAGAATCCCAGATGGTGATTGAAGGAACCAGTCAAGCAGAAGCTGCTGCTGAAATAGACTACGACGCCCAAAAGCAAGCCAAAAGTACTTGGGTAATAAGGCAATGACGAAAGGCAATAATATTTCAGAAGAAATAACCAGACAAGTGCTCACTCGCAACCAATTAAAAATATGCAACAAATTAAGCCTCCAAACTGAAACATCAACCTACTGTGAAACTCCAGAACTTAAATCTAATTCTGGGTTATATGTTAATTTGCTTTCTAAGTTCAAATTCATTGTCATGAACCATTACTAACATGTCACAGAACTAGCAAAGCAGCAGACACAGCCACACAGCCATAAACCCTAAACACTAACTTTATTTGGGGAAGAGATGCTCACTTACAAATTGAAAAAAACAACCGTTGAAACTTGTAGTATTCGCTAGATTTGTGATTGTGGGGTAGCAGGAGCAGATTGATATTTTGTGGTCATGGCAGTGTTGTCAGACTCCGATTGGATTCTGGGTCTCAATATTTTGACGGTTTTAACTTGTTGTTGGCTGAATGATATTAAATCGCCGTTGCCGGCCGGTTAAACGAGGAACATGGTGAGCCAGTGAATTTTTTTTTTCTCGTTTTCCGTCGAATCTGGATCTACCTACGGAGTAGCTTCTTGGCGTTTATGTGGCCAGTGAGAGAGAAAGGAGCGTCGACCATGATTAGGAAATAGACTTGAAAGGTGATAGTGATGGTGAGGTCATGTACCACTCAACGCTCAGTGGCTTCCAGTGCTCCTGAAAGGGCATAATCTCCTTTTATTACTCCCTTATATCGTACTTTATGTTTTAATCCATCCTAATGAAAGAAACAAACACTGAGAGAGACAGAGAGAGAGTGAGAGATTTATAATTTTATACTTTAATTTGTTTAATCATGGGAAGAGTAGGAAAGGTGACATAGGCAAAAATATTCGATTAAGATCCTCTCTCTCTCTCTTCTTCTTTATATATGTGGAAGAGTAGCTTTTGCAATTGAATTTTCTTTAGAAAAGAAGGTTTATCAATCAAGCCATCATCACCTCGACCTCATATGAAGCAAGTCATCTACAGTTGCTTCGAGATGGGGTTTCTACATTTGGAAAGCAGGGATGTGGGACAAGTGAGCACAAAAATCCAGTGAAAACTTTGGATTACATTCCATTTTTCACTCCAAGAGACAGAAACATGTCACTGTTATTACACCTATTCTTCCATAATATTATATAATATATATGAAGTTTCAGACTATAAAAGAAGGTGAAGGTTAGGGCCCCTGATCACACCCTCAGGGCGCATGTTAGCAAACCAGACATGGAGACATGGAGAATTCTCCTCCACTGTCGAACCCTGCAATAAATCTTCTTCCGAAAAAGAAAAGTGGACATCTGGACTTGAGTAGCACGGCACAAAAAACCCAATAAGCTGAGGTTCCAATTTCCTAAATGGAACGAACTGTTTCCTGCATTGGGTTTCTATAGATTTGGACGGAGGAGTAACTTTGGTGCTCAAATGTGGGAAAAATCAGAAAGTTAGTAGTGTACATGGATGGGAGGGACAGAGGGAGAAGAAGTTGGGCTAAGGGCGTCTTCTAGCTAGTAGTCCTAGTACTCCCATAAGAATGGCTCCTCCATCTGGAATCCGAAGTCGGCTTCTCCCGGCGAAAGCAAAGGCGAGCAGAAGCCAAACCTGTCGATTTGATTGCTGCTGAGGTCCAGGAATAGGTCGGGCAGGTCGAAGAACAGGCTGTCTTCTTCATCTGTGGACGGAGAAACTGAGAATTCTTGGGTGTCTGCGGACGTGGTGGTGAGAGATGGGGAGTGAGTGATTGGAAGAGACTCTGGTTCCGGTTCGCTAGGCTCACCTTCGGCGTCGGCTTCATGACTACTTCTCGATGGATGCTCGCCGAATGTGGCAGCGGCGGCCTTGGCAGCGGCAGCTTGGATGTCTTTGGGCGATGAGCTGGCCGGCCGGGGAAGCTCGTGAGCCCGCTCCGGGAAATTGAGGTAAGCTGACTTGCCCTTGACCGTAAGTGCTGCCACGTCGTGGGCTCGAGCTGCCATTTCTGGAGTGGGAAATGTCCCAAGCCAGATTCTTGATTTCTTCCTCGGCTCGCGGATTTCCGACACCCATTTCCCCCAATTACGCATCCTCACTCCACGATAAGTTGGGTGCTTCCCGTCGTTGCTTCTGCTGCTGCTGCTCTTCTGCCGCTTTCTACTTTCGTTGCCATTCTCGTTTTCTTGGGCTTTCCTTGATCCTTTCTGTGTTGCTGCTGTTGAATTCTTTTGGGTGTGGTTGAATTCTGTGAAGACGCTTGCGCCTGTAGAAGAAGAAGAAGAAGAAGAAGAAGAAGAAGAAGAAGAGGTGGTGCAGGAGGTAGAAGAATAGGAGCTTTGACCCTCAGATCCCATGATGGGCGGTTCTTCCATAATACAAAAGAGAAGAGCTTAGCTTTTGGAGTAAGTAGGAGAGATCGATGTGAGAGAAGTGGCGCAAAAAATAGAGAGGAGTTGGGCTTTTATTGTTCCTCCATAAATTGGAGTGTGAGAAAAAGTTAAGAACATGGGCCCGGTCTACTCTCTACTGTACAGTGGTTATCTCCTTCTGAACCCACATTGTTTATGAATAATACCTAGCTTGACATGGCCCTTATTTTTATTTTTTATTTTTTATGGTCTGTAGTAGTTTGTTTTTTTCCCTCATCTCCTTGAGTTTTTTTTTTGACTGATGCATTTTCCATGTGGTCTTTTGCCTAGATTCGGACTTGGAGTTGGACCTCTCTCTCTCGGGTCGAGAAGCTTGTGGGCCAATGGATGTTACCCACCGTCTCAAAGACAAGGCCCAATCCAGACCATGAATTCCACATGAAAGCTGGCCGGGGCCCCCCCTTCGTTTTGCCATCCCATCGAAGAGCACAACGTAGCCACCCCCCTCAGACCATGTGGACCGCTGTATTGTTTTTTTATCCTCCCTGCTAAGCCGCTCGTCGCGCCATCTATAACCGCAGCAATGTGTTCGCTAAAAGGTCCCAGAATACTATACATTTAACTTGTTACATCCCCCCCCCCCCAATGAATACATTTTGCAAAGTCATCAACTCGGGAATTTTAATTGAAAAATGATGGAAACCCACCCAGAAAACATATGGGTCTCTTTCATACACGTGACGCACATGCTTGTGGGCCAGGCCCATTCAACCATTGGACCCTACAAGAGAGAGATCCAACAGCCAGAAAGTCAACCAGAAGGCCCCATCTTCTGTCTCCTTTCTTCCTTCTTCCCAAATCAACACCCTCATTTCTTATGACCATCAAAGCCAGACCATTCGATTCACCCAACTGAGATGTGGCATCACAGCTCCAAAGACTAAGCATCTCCCACATTAATCTAATCAGAAAAGAGGGGTTTTTTAGATTTTTTTTATACGAGGCTAGATGTAGTTACTTCTTGTCCTATCTACCCGAATAATAGGAGTTCTTGTTTCAAAATCCTTTCACCAGAGAGACGCCATTAATTTCTCCAGGCCAGAGTTATGTGAAAGCAATGGGACAGAGGCTTAAGATTTCATATCTAGACGCTTAACTTTCATTTAAAAGCAAAACCCATCTTTGGGCCACCCACCCATTTAACAAAGCTTTCGTTTTCATTAAAGCAGGAAAGTAGTGATTTTAATCTAAAGAGTTTGCTTTTTTGCTATTTGCAAAGAAGCTTCTTTCCTCTTTAGCGTGGCTTCTCCAGTTTCCTCTTCGTCTCTTGCTTTGTTTACTCTCTCTGATATGTAGCTCTGCAATTTTATACCTTAAATTAAACAAATGTTATTTGCACTGCTCTGCCCTACATCGCCATCATCATTTCTTCAACTCTGTCGACAAGTTTTCGTCTGGCCTCGTGATCAAATCTGTGGAATGTGGAACCTCTTCTCTTCCACATTTTCTAATCCCCCTATTAACAGACATTTGTCCTTTTCTATTAAACTAACTGATTGATGGAAGATAAAACCAAAGAAAAAATAAATAACTGATTAATGGAAGATTAAAACTGTAGGCCTTCCCTAATGGGTAATAATTGGCCGATTTCTTTTCTCATTCTGAGGAGCAGAACATGTCAAAACACTTTTGTTCTTTTTCCCTCGATTTTTGTAATAATAGGCGATTCTTTGGCATTGTTTAATATTCAAAAAACAAGAAAAAAAATTAAACTAATATTTGCATTTGTTATATACAGGTAATCTGCATTACTATCACATGGTGTTAATATGTCTGAGTTATAAGCTTAATTTCCTAAATAATCTCGATTTGCTCCGCTCCATTTCGTTTCATGTAAAATTAAAGAAAATGAATGTTTTCCTTGAAGAAAAAAAACAAGCTTTTGATTTTGTAAACGAATTTCTTTTCAGAGAGTGAAAGCTGGGAGCAAAATCTTGGGTTTTTCCAAATAAAGGGCCGGTCCTCTTGATTCGGATCTCTGGTTCATTTTTTAAACCTCTCTTGATATTTCTCAATCAATTGGAATCGCTTTCCAAGTGAAGCCAAACACAAGAAAATTGGGAAAAACGATTCATTTTTGTATTATTGAATAATATAATTTCCAAGGGAATCATTTGTCCATATGCAACCATAAGCTGTCGTAATTAATATATGACAAGACAATTTTTTTTTCCAAGTGTTAAGAGACTATTTTTTTTTTTTTTCCGGATCATTTGAATGATTTCTTACACCAAAAGCTACGTGGTTAACGGTGATTTCAATAGAAAAATCTAACAACGTGAAAATAAAAAGTGGAATTTTATCCTTTCCATGCGTTGTACATTACTTTCACATGTTTAGAGTTGATTTTAAAAGCAAACTCAATCCGTTAGTCACCCTAAAAATGGTACATAATATGGTTAAAGTAAGTTAAGCATTAATTTTCTTTTATGAATCAATATAAAGTGAATTTAATTTTGGGAGAATGAACTGTTCAGCCCATCTCAGAATTTTTATCCTCACTGTACAGATGGAATGAATCCTAAACGTGAATTGATGTTAAATTTACGGGCATGATGCAGTTTATACAGGGCTACTAGTACACTATGGGGATTGTAATTTTAGAATTCTGCAGTGGGCAGCAGCAGCGTATTTCTCCGATTAATTTTTTTAAATTGTGAAATGTAAAGTCTAATAGGTTTGGATTCAAGCAGAGTTGAATATTTGACTATTCAAGTTTGACTCGGCACAAAAATATCATGCTTGAGCCTAGAAATATGAGTTTGAGTTTGGCCCAATTCAAAAGTTCGATTAAGCTTACAAGTTTGGCTCTATATATTAAATTCAAGCTCATCTCAAAACTTAATTTAGACCAAACCAAATTGAGGTTTTTACAAATTGATGTTAAATAGCTCGTGAAAAGCTTGTTCATGTCTATTCTAAAGTCTAAAGAACTGCATTGTTCATGGCTATGTTTATTAGTACGAGTCTATTAACCACTACATTCTCCACAAGTCTACCCACATGACACCACAGTCGTACATCGAGAACATCATGCATACAACTGTAGTTTGTAGTTAGGAATGTAAATGGATTTGGAATCGATGTATATCCCAATCCATCCAACAATACAAATCTAAAATGTGATTGCATCTCCCAAATATCAATTCGAATATGAATCCATTAAGCAGGGGTGGAGTTAGGAAATTTTCATGAAGGGGTCAAAACTTAAGATACATTGGGAGGAGGGGGAGGGAGAATAAATATGGATGGTCATATAGGGGCCAACCCATTGGAGTGGGGAGTGGGATTGGACCAGATGTCAGTCTGCACGTGGTAACGGTATGTTGCTGCTGGTTGGTGTGTACGGAGCACACAGTAAAATTAGATCAGAACAGAGGATGTGTGGGCCCGACCAATCACCAAATCTAGGGAGGCTAATTAATGAGGGAATTTTGATGGACACGTGGAATTTGGATATCGCGTGGAAAAAGAAAGCCCGGCCAGGACCAGGAAAAAAACCGGCAAGGAAGACAATGAGATTCGTACTTTTGCTACGCACAAATCTTTCCACGTGTGCGGCAGTGGGCCCATCCCAATCCAGAAAAGCTGAAAAGCTGAAAACCCCACGCTGATTGATTCTAGTGACTGAATTTTTAGATTTCAAGTCCCACTAATTTATCTTTTTTTTTCATTTTTACCGTTTTGTCCTTTTGTGATTTATAGATAACATATCAAACGGCACCGTACCGTACCGCTGGGAAAGTAAGGTATGAGATGGATATAGTTACGGAAATACCCTCTCACTAGAAGAAGTAATTGCCAAAGGGAGCTTAGGTAGAATTTGCAGAGAGAAAAAAAATGCGAAATGCGAAATGCGAAGCATGTCCCACGGCTAACACAAAACAAAAGAAAACCTTTTCAGAGGCCCAGGAATCCACGTCCACGTGTTGACAATCAGAGTGTCCATAACCACATTCACCATTCAATAAACGTTACCTCCAAGTTAGAGTTTAGAGAGAGAGAGAGAGACCACCCAGGAAGTATCATCGGAGAAGTACACCGACCAGAAAGTAGGCGTATAAATATACGTATAAATCCATGTCGAGACGTACGTGATCGTGATGGTGATGCACTTCGATCGATACGACGAAAGGGATGCCGATACGATACGGTATAAATCAAAATTAAGACTTTGTACGTGGGTTCGAAGATTTTCAACGATCGGTACGTGATACCAACTCATATTATTAATTAAATACGAATTTATGCATGGATAGCTAAGCTGCCAACCTTTTACCAGCAGCTTCTCAGCAAGTTGATGAAATGGAGGTGTGAGAGACTAAGAATGAAGGACCGACCTAGAATGAGAGAATTGAGAGAGTTGAGAAGTGAGATGGTTCATATATTCAACTATCCATCGTGACCCCAGCAAGTTGTGCAGCCAATTTGGCTTGTACCCTTATCTCACACGTATCTTTTCTACATAGAAAAGTTATATAAGATATTTTCTTTTCTTTGATGCGGCTTTAACCCTAGAGGGGCCAGGTCCAATATGCTAGATCTAGTCAGTGGGGGTTAGTGATAGGGTGCACATGGGTCCCGTGCTTTACGACTAACTCGACATTGAGAAAAACAATAACTCACTCTGAGAAGTTTTTTTTTTTTTTTAATTTAAAGATTAATTTCCAGCAAGATTTCGACAAGGACCACAACACCTACCCTGTACCTTCAAATTCTGTAAATATGAGAGAGAGAGAGAGGATTAAAGAAATGCTGATTTGGCCAACAACATGCCAGGATTCAAGGCCCATTTTAACCGACCCCCAACACCCTTATCCCAACGATGGGAAAAGCATAAATTGGGCCGTGCATGCTACAACATTGAACTGGGCCTTACTTGGAAGAAACCTTAAATGTCAATATATATTATTGTTTGGACGAGGAGTTTATAGAATGAGAGCGAAGGTTGTGTTTGGCACCATTACCATTGCCATTTCAGGCTCAAATGTTTGGAGAAGTAATGGCTTTTAATGTCAAAACACGTATATTGTGCTGATGTGGCAACGCGCCAAATATCACCTAAAATAACTATGGGTTTCGAACCATTATGGGCTTGGGTCGGGCCAAGCACAGAAAGTACCACTCTTCGTTATATTTATACGAGTAATTGGGTATTTAATCAATTAATCCAATTACTCAGAAACCTTTTGGACCAATTGGGTATTCATGAATGGAATGGACCATTGAAATTTCTCTGCCCACAGCTGACAATCAGGCCAGGAAATCAAATTGCTATGGAGAAATGTGCAATCATTTGTAATTCCATTCATTTATAATATTGTTGAATGGACCATGTCACCGTGTACCCAACCATTCGTCTTGTTTAATTTTATTAATAAACCCAGATTACAGGATACATCGGGACACAATGCTGAAAGGGATGATGGGATCAGGATGCATGGACTTCTGCTGCAAGCAAAAACAGTACGCTAACATGCTGATAGCATTACGGCGTCATCTCTGTGCTTGTATGTTTTAATTCATGGGAGATACTCTTAATGTACACAGATGGATGCCGTGCTGTTAGCATGTTGTCTCGAAGTGTATATGTCTTACAACCGCTCAATCTCTCACTTTGGATCTTTTGCTACTCACAAGTACGCAGTTGTTTCTACATCCCTATACTTATATCCATGAGTAATTACAGTTGTGCATTGGAAATATATATCTCCCTTGTCATTGATGGAGACGCGTTCCCAAAACATGACGATGGTATTCTGTGAGTATGGATGTGGGAACAATTTGTAGGTAATAACTTTAGAGTGATCACATCGACCTAGCCCAGAACGGCATGTGCATTGCATGTGATATTAACAGTGAACAAGAAAGATATATAATAAATCTCCATTAATTTTTCAGCCTCTTCAGTGAGGCTAGACTCACATTTGCTTATTTGTTTAGTCTGTTGATTACAATTAATACAAAGAAATTAATTCAAAGGATAATTGTAATTAAAGATGGATAATCCTAAGATAGTTAAAGACAAATACACGTTCTCTCCATGTCCCCACTTTCTCTCGCAAATACTTGCTACATGAAGCTCTGCACATGAACTGTTGCAGGAATTGCACGAACCTTGGCCTCTGTAAATAAATGTAGAACATAAATTACACAGTTGAAAATTTGAGATGTCAATGGGGTTGGGTGCCTATACTCAATACTAAATAGTCCTCCTGTCCAAAGCCAGTTGTTCTTTTTGGGACCATATCCAACCCTAGCTCTTAGCCCTGATTAATTATATACCGGTCCCCAGGTCTGACCATCCCATTTTGCTTCATGATCCTTGTTTGGTGGGCAATTTGTATGATTTAATTGCTTCTCTCTCTAGATCTCTCCTGACCAACCCATTTTGCTTGGTGATCTTTGTTTGGAGGCCATTTTGAATGATTTAATTCTCTGTAATTGCATCTGTGTGTGTGTGTGTGTCGGAATTAAGAATTAATGCGTCGTTTACAGAAGTCCCACTCTCATGTTCCATGTTTAATAAAAATAATTATCAAGTTAGATAAAAATATTGTTTTTTTTTTTATTTGGCAAGATGTCAGACAAACTTTGACCAATAAATTAAATTTTGGTGAAAACCCATCTGATTGGTTATCAATTTTATGAAGACGATATCATACATATTGACAAACACCACCTAAGAGGCTATAATTACCACCACATGTATATGTGCGTTTTCTGTTAAATTGGAGGTTGTTTTGAGTTAAAAAATTAGTTGAAAAGCATTTTGCATGAAAGTCTATGCCAGCGGGTGTTTAAATAAACATCAATTTGATGTTTCTGCGTTGAGAAGCAATGTTTCAATGCCCTGACTGATGTTGTGCCAGTGCCAGTGTGGTATTAACATGGATCGATGAAAGCAATTTTGTTACGAAACAGGATTCAAGCATAGATAGTTGTGATTTTGTTTCTTATATGTAAATAGTGTTAAGGTTGAAACACCAACGGGTACCAAACGCTAATCAATTGATCCCATATTTAAAAACCAATTAAGGACTGATTTATTAGTGTGTTAGTTGGTTTGTTCCAACTTTGAGGCTGAAACGGATCCCGCAATTAGCATTTTAGGGAAAAAAAGGGGTCTAAGGGAGAAGTTACAAATGGTGCATGGCATTGAATATAAAAAAAATGGGGGGGTTATAGCTGATAAGGGCAATTTTGGGCACTAATATCAATAAAAATAATTATAACTTTTTTAAAAATATATCAAATAAGGGCAAAAACAATGTTCATCTTCTTCTTCCTCTAAACCACCGAATAAATCTATATCTCAAGATTAATAAATATTGATTATAAATCTCTACTTTTTTGTTCACTATTTGTTAGCTTGCTGCAATCAAAAATGGCGGAGCCCATTCTTTGATTTTTGTATTTCGTTCTATGCATCTAGCTTCTCCACTTAACATACTCGCAGACCTCTTCCAATCCCGATTTTCAGGCTTTAATGGCATTCAGAAATCAGAACTCCTTCAGATACCTCTAACAGGCTTAGTAGCTAGAACCAAATTGTCGATTCTTGTACTTGGTATTGTGTTTCATGTGAGGAAGAAAGAGATGAACAATGTTTTTACCCTTTTTTGATATATAGTTTTTTTAAAAAGTTACCATATTCTAAAAATTATATTAAAAAGATTATTTTTATTGATAATAAGATTCAAAAATTTCCCTTATCAACTGTAATCCCAAAAAAAAAAGAAAAAAAAAGAAAGAAATGAATCAAATTCAACATTTACTCATAAAAATGTGGTCCAACTGGATGGGCATTAATGCTTTAAGCAATTTGAATACCAATACCAAGTCCAACATTATTATCTATGCTTGTTTTAGCATGAATCATGTAAAGATGGGCAACTACCAATCCCATAGGACATAGTCAGTAATAGGTTGTTTCTATACAGCCAATAGAAGATGGTGACTCATGCTGTGCAGCTGTGGTATGTAAGGGTTTTTATTCTATGTATCTTATTATCTTATCATGATATCCTCGTACTTTTAATTTATGACTTTTCTTATTTAATAAAAAGGTGAAAATTTGGGATACCATTTGGGAATTCATAAATCTATCTATCTATTTATGTATATTCATAAAATGAAAAAGAAGATACAAGAAAGGTAAGCCACATCCATGCTGGAAAGGATAAACAGAAACACCGAACCTCACAAGCACCCCGATCCCAATAACCAAAACTACTTACTGAAAAACCTAGCTTGAAAGAACAAAGGCCACCTGAAGAGCCCACACCATGCCATAAACAAACTTCCCACCAGTAAAAAATTACACCTAAGACAAACCTTTACAACCTTAATCACGAATACCCACGTCAAGAACTTGTTCCCACATCTCTCCCTTGTCATTCATGAGGAGACGTTCCCAATACACGGCGGTGGCGCTCTGTGGGTAGGAATGTTGGGACAACTTGTGGGTAGTAGATCCCCAATGCTCTATCTCTCCCCCTGGGTAAACTATCCAAATTAAACCCTTCCTCCGCTTCATTAACAGACACATTGCCTTCATCCTCTTCAACAAAACCCAAACCCTTAGCATGAGACTTCTTTAATTTCCTTTCTTCCAATTCCACACTTCAAAACGTCCCTCTTGCAAAGTCTTCTTCACCCAAGAAAGACAACCCAACACCTTCAAACCTGCATGTCATTGAGCACTAGGGGTGGATTCGAGTCGAATAGCTAGTTATTCAAGTTTGGCTTGCCAAGGTAATACGAGGCTTGAGCTCAAGCTCGATTCAAGCAAGAAACTTGAACTCAAACTCGCCTCGAGTCAAACTCGTAAACTTGAACTCGGCTCAGCTCAAGATCAACTTGAAAAAAATGAAAAAATTATATAAATAATATTTAAAAAAATTAAGAATTATAATAATTAGTTATAATTCTTAATAGAGCCCAAAGTCCAACTCTCCCATGAACACACTATACGAAACCAGCCAACTTTGGATCTCTACTCCACTTAACCTCTCTCCCTCTACCTCAGCAACTAAATACTTGTGCAATTCCACCTCTCTATCCCCAACGCAGATTCTCAAGCTAGCCCTCGTTAACATGATTTCTGCCTCTTTCCTCCAATGAAACCCTATTCCATCCCTCCATGTAGGTTACATCCCACAAATATATCTACAATACTAGATCTAAGTATCATTATAAATAAGATGCAAATACATACATTAATAGTTTAGATGAAGTGTGAGCAATCATAATACATTTGGGAAATATTGGGAAATGGTGGAAGAATTAAGATTTGTATGGAAACATTTGAATAACCAACAAAATTTAATTAATTCTTTAATAATACTAATTTAAATTATCAAACAATTTTTTATCTTTTTATTAAAAAATGGCCGATATTGAATATGTTAATGAAGTTAATAATGGGTTTGTTTCTGTTGCTCTCACTATTCTTTTGACATAAAAGACAACCAAGGGACTGGATAGGTTGATGTCCAAATAACATTCCCGACAGCGGGGTGGTTGTTATGTACTCTTACATTATATTCAGGGTCGAACCAGGAAATTTTCATGAGGGCCATAACCTAAAGTGAAGTAGGGAAGGGGGAATAAATATAAATGGGCTCATAGGAGGAGTAACCACTGGATTGGAGAGTGGGGGTGGGAGGAAATTTACATAATTACTAGTGGAGAATTTCTAGACCATAGGGGGGTCATGGCTCTCTGGGTCCCCCTGAATCGAGATCACATCTCCACCCCACAGTACATCTCCACCGTATATTGTGAACATTTCTCGATAATGATATCATCGGTTCTGATACTATCATGGAGATAGAGAGATATTCCCAATACAGAGCGGAAATATACTCTTGGGGCATTGCGGGGCGGAGATGTGAACTCCCCTGGCTCTGCCCTTGACTATTCTAGTGAATAGAATGGCATGAATATCATGCCCCATGCAAATAATACAAACTGATGGCCTGCATTTGATTTTGGATCTGCTATACACACTTATTGAGCATACTGAGTAGGAATAGTAAATTTTCTAACACCTGTCCCATGAATACCCCTATCCTACCCCTACAAGAGCTTGGATCTGAATCCAACAAAAATCATATTAACATGCTGACAAAAAGACATCCTAACTGCACATCAGGAAAATCTACTGTACTTATATGTTACATTAATGGAGAGATGTTCTTGAGGCTATGTTTTGTAAGAGTGCAAAAGGCATATGTATCGATGTAAATGAAAAAATAGTAAAAAAGTGAGAATTAATGCAAACTTGGTTTGGTTTTGCATTGAGAAATGTTCTTTTTAGGCTGTGTTTAGTACAATGTATTGGAGTGTAAAAAAAAAGAATGCAAATTCTAGTTTAATTTTGTTTTGTGTTTTACTTTATTCTTCTTTGGGTCTTATTTTACTTCATTTGTACTATAATTAAACAAAACAAGATAATTTTTGAAACAAAAATAAATCATAATTTACACCAAAAACATTTGAACTACCATGATTTTGCATCAGTGTAAATAAATTCACATTACATCCAAACACAACCTTAGTATTTGGTTGTGATTTGTTACATATGTATGGACATGAATTTCAAGATTGGAGTCTACCTTTTTCACATTGACTAACTTTGAGAAGCAAATTTTGCTCCCATTTTGATTTTGGAATGCAAAAATATCAGAAAAAAAAAAACAAATTTACTTTCATTTTCATTATATTAGAATACAAATTCACCTTAATATTCAAATTGTTAAGAAGCTTGATATGCGGCTATATGTCGAGCTGGCAGTATGTTAATTGATTGATATTGTTATCAGAGTATTTATTGAAATTTCATAGCATGAAAATCATGCCACCAAACACCCAAAAATCCAAATATCGGTTTTGAAATGGAGTTTCACCTGGCTCAGTATCAAATTTTTTATACAAAAAGAATGTAAGCAAAATTCTCAAAAAGATTAATTAATATATACTTCAAATGATATATTAATCTTACTTAATTCCTACTCTCTTGCTCTTGTTTGTGTCTCTCTTGTTAATTTTATGATTTTCTTAATTGGAAGTTGGAATGAAATGACAGAGAGAGAGAGAGAAATAAAAAAAAAAAAAAACATAAATGCATCTATCAAGTTGGATATAATTAATAAGATATTACACCTGTGACCAGTTCAAATGCACATGCTCAATTTCCATTGGGCACGTGCGCCAAAGTGGGGCCACACCACCTGTCATCTTCTGATCGATCCACCATAGCTGAGACTACTTAGCCTCTCATTTATAAATGTAAGATATTTTTTTCCTTTTACACTTGTTTATTTAAATATTTAATGCGTATAAGAACACTCTTTTTATTAAAATCAGAAATATTAAAGCCAATAAATTAATTAAGGACAATTGAGGGAAGACATGAATATAAAAACAAAAGGTGATGATGACATTAATTTGGAAGATGCCATGTCTGTGCAGAAGAGCCATCTTCTTCGGTCCCCACGCATCTGACAATATTATCAGGGCGTCTGAATTTCTGATGATGATATATTCCTTTATTTTAATAAATAATATATATATATATATATATATATATATATATATATATATATCTTTTTTTAGTTTTGTTTTAATAAAAATATATGTCATTTTTTGTTCCTGTTGGCTGTGAGAGAAAGAGAGAATAGTGGTTTTGAAAACATCAAACATCTTTGGTACAAGTGGACAATAGCCACCTACTGTATTCCTTATTAAGCATGAACAAAACATGCACATTTTTTTATTAATTATTTTTTTCTAAACTTTATTTTAAGAAGAGGGGCAGTCATTTTAAAATTTTATTAATCATTATCAGCAAAAAATAAAAAAATAAAAAAATTGTCAATATGAATTTATCTTACTCAGTTGGTTGCAAGCCGAAAACAAGAAGAGGGTTGCATGGCTCAGGTTGGAAGCCATCACTAAAACTCAAAAGCTCAAAAATAAATATATTTTTATATTATATATACGATATATTTTTTATAATATATAGTATATTTTTTTCTAGAATGTATTAAATAAAAGGAGTGAAAAAAACATACAAGTCGTATGTTAAAGGAAGTGCCAAGAGTTAGAATATAAATATATATTTTACATAAAAATGTATATATATATATATATATATATATATATATATGTTAATCAAGCCAAGTTCGCCACCTTTCAAACTGAGATTTATAGACTAAAAGTATGGAAAAGGATACAAATATTTGCAACTGAATCCAACTCCTCACGAAAATTTGAGAAAGACGCAATCCATTAAAGAGAATAAGAAATTGAAGTTTGATTTGTTTGTGAGAACCCATAATAATTTCAATGGATTGGCTAAATAAATTGGATTGAATCATAACTGTTGGAGGGACGAATTCCTCCGCAATGACTACAACGCCTCTATTAATTCAGTCCTCAAAAAACAGCATGCTTGGGCATATCCTGATCAATTGGCTCTCACTGTTTGGCTATATTAAAATCACCCCAAGTCCTGAACCAAACAATAATAGTAGCTTGAAGGTTTTTATTTGTAACATTTAAAAACCCTATTATTTCTTTAATCCGAAACTTCACTCCAGGTGAAGGGACGGTCACTTTGAAATTTTATTAATTATTAATAAACAGGTTTAGAATAACAATATTGGGTGATCACTTACTCCCTTACCATCTCGAAAGCTAGTTCTAAATAGGAGTAGATTCGAGTTGAGTCGAGTTGAATATCTGGTTATTCGAGTTTAACTTGTCAAAAATTTATGAGGCTCGACCTTGAATTTGAGATTGATTTGAGCTAGCTAGAGACTTCAATTCGAATTTGGTTCGACTCAAAAGCTCAGGTATTTGAGCTCAATTCAGGTAAAGGTCAACTGTGATCCAAACTTCTTATAAAAATAAAAATATTTATTATTTTTTATATGCATATATGTATGTATATAAGCTCAATTAGACTCAGTTCGACTTGAAAATTAATTTAGACAGAACCAAATCAAATTTTTAAACAGCCGAACTTGAATAACTCGTAAAAAGATAGATTTGTGCTAATCCCCAATTCTAAGAATAGGAAGACGAACAATAGCTTCATTGTGCTTAAACTCATGAGAAGAATTTTAGGAGTGTGGCCTCTATTTACTACACCCACATTAGCAAGATTGTCAACTGTACATAAACACCTACATATGCATACCTTGATGGGCATAGCTAGACAAATAATACATTTTTTAGACCACATGCATTATATATAATTTTTTTTTATGGCCAATCACATTTTGAATCATATAATAATAGAGGGCTACCTAATACAAATTAAATAAGACATTTTATTAATTGAATGCTAATGGTACCATACCTTAATATACAGTACCTAGTTCTATGGGCAGAGTTCACATCTTTGCCCCACAAGTCACAACGTCCCACAGCATATTCCCGCCATGTATTAGAAACATCTCCTGATGATTTCATTGGTTTTGCTCAATACAAGACAACTACGTACTAGTACTGAATAGGGATTTTGTGCTAATAAAAGGGGCCAGGTGCTGTTTTAATTAGCACTTTCTTTTTTGTCAATTGATTTTTTTTAGTGAGAAAATTCAAGGTACATGAAAGAATTAGGTGCAACATATCACACCACAAGGTGCAATCAACAATAGCCTAGCGCCATTTTCTTGTTATATATGAAAAGCAAATTTTGTCTCATTAATTTCCATGGTTTACAAAATATTAGCCCTAGCTAGCTAGGCTGGTCATCTTCCAAGTTGGTTCTTGTCTCATTTACTTTCTCTTGTATAAAATAATAAATTTAAGAGCTGCCCAATTGTTTAATGATCTATTAGGTCGGTTTCCTCCATCTAGAGTATCCAATGTTGTTAAACTATCTATAGGAATTCTAAAGTAAGATGCCATCGCTTACTTAATTTTCAAGTTGTACTGAACATGGGTCTTAAATGTAACCCTTAATTATATATACATATAGAGAGAGACGTCACAAAACCTCATATTTTGTTGGATTTTTAACTTCTCAACCTAGCTATAGGAATCAAGGAAATCCCAGAAAAGAAAAGTTTATGGTTCAGTAGGACTACTTCAATTCATTTGGTTATTGAATCAACCCCACATCAGAAGTGGTTAGTAATTTCCTTTGACGTAAGAGAATTAATAGATAAGGATAGTTTATAACATCATCACTTACCGTTTACCTTATAACTTTCTTCCCTTGAGATTTCCTCATCTTCTTCAATGTTATATAGACACAGTTATCATCTACAATTCATAGCTTGGGTGCTAGTTTGAGAGTGATAGGGTTGTCCTCTGAAATTAACCACACGTTCACGTCTTTGTCCAAGTTGTAAGATGACCACTTGGAGGGAAAAAAACTGAGAATGGGGCTAGCTAGCAATTGTCTCTGTTTCACATCTTATTTACTTTTGTCCTCTTTAAAATATGGGAAAATTCTCAATTAGTATTTTGCACTTTGGGTCTATTGCCACTTTGGTCTCCAAACCTTAAAATGTGACAATTCAGTATTCGAACTTTCAAAATGTATCAAACCAATATCTGTCATTATCCAATTTGTTAACTAGTCGTTAAGTGACATTTGAAAAGATACAAATACTCTTTAAGAATCTAATTTTCTTTATCAATCACCTACATGTTGATAAAAATAAACAGTTTCAGATTCTTACCTCTTCTATTCAAAAAAGTTGGGGTTACGTCTCAGTGGGAATTCTGTGGTGACCCCAACTTTTTTGAACAGAAGAGGCAAGAATTTGGGATTGTTCATTTTTTATCAATGTTTGGATGGTTAATAAAGAGAATTAGATGACACTCGAAAGGTATTTGTGTCTTTTCAAATGACACTTAACAGTTGGTTAACGGGCTGGTTAATGACAGGTACTAGTTATCTTCCCTTGAAATATCTTCATATCTCTCTCTCTCTCTCTACACACACACAGTTGATAAACAAATAATGGAAGAAAGCAATGTGGAATGAGATAGATTCAAAATATCTCATAAGATAATGGGAGGTTGAAATCAGTGCATGTGCACAATTCTAAACAAACACACCCCTAGAAGTAGAAGACGAGGATAATAGCTACATATTCACCAATCGATGTTTGATTTGTTTTTATCTATATTGTCCTAAATTTAGAGCATGTGGAAGCCAAATTCAATGTATCAAAGTGATGCTATTACATGTACATATCGTCAAGAAACTTGAGATGATTATTAATTAGACTGCATTATTGTTTACAGTTGCCTCTCTCTGAAGAATTCTAGGGTTCATCTGTATCTGTGCGAGTTGTACAATGCCGCATGCGAGAGGCAATTTGTAGTATAATAACTTAATTATCCTATTAAATATTTTTGCCTTTATGAAAAAAGCTCTGATTTTCTCAACTTTGTCCTAAACAAATATTACATTAAATGCTATTGTTTATGATGTTTTCCTATGTTAATTTCTTCTCTTCAAATAATTCTAAACTCCACTCTTTTTTTTCTCCACACCAACTTATTATAATCATTAGCTCTCTTCTTTATATCCCAAAGCATGTATTCAATTTGTATGGTAAATATGGTATTACGGTTCAGTTTGGAAGGAGTAAAATACAAATATGTACAATGAAAATGCATATAAAATAGTATAAAATACAAGGTTTTGCATTCTATATATTTGTATTTGTACTCCTTTCAAACTAAGTCTAAAGAAAGAATAGAACTTATCCTTTCTGTAACTTCTGAACCCATAGAAGAGTGCAAAACTCTGTATCCATCATGAGCCGATGCGCAGCGATGGTGCGAGATCGCTTTTAGAATTGAGATATGATAAGCTGAAGTGTGCTGGTAATGTAAAATCACCTTTAAAGTTGATTATGAATTGTAAAATGGGCTGTATTCTGTTATTTGATCATTCTCATTCAAACCGCATTCGCCCCCTAAGGTGCAACCCAGACCTTACAAATCAATTTCCAATATAAAACAACCCGCTTGCTTCTTGAAAACGTGTATCATTTACCAAGACACTCTTGGAGTAATTTGTGCCACTTGGTTGACTAGTACTCTATTATAGAGTTTTCAGCCACTTGAATGGATACAATTAAAACACAACCATTCAAAAAGGATATGGTGTAGCATGCGCAAGATGCATGTGCGTTAAGGACACCCCATCTCCCATAAGCATGTATTGTATTATATTCTTCTCTGTGAATTCCTACCCATAGGAATAGCAAATTAACTTTGAAACTGAATTCTACATTTTTTCCCAAACAATATAGGTTAAGGTGATTTTACATACTTCAAAAGACCAAGACAAGAAATGAAGGCAAAATACATAAAAGATAAATCAATAAAAACAAAACCTTAACAAGAGGGAGAGTTCAGAACTCATGTATTTTATCTTCCCTCCAAAGTAATACATAAATCTAATAATTTGAATGTGAGAATTCTTTTAAGCTTTTTTTTAAGAACTAGTGTGGGTTTCAACTAAGATTGTTTCTCATGTTCCCAACCACACCATTCACCATATTGTTCCTGTTTCAGACTCACAGGAAAGCTAATATATCTAAAATCCTAACCTTTTGAAATAGGAAAAATCTATGATGGTGAAAAGACATAATACCGGAAAGGCTTTGACCAATTAAAATGCTACATAAATTTTGATAAAACCCACTTGATTAATTATCACTTCTATAATGCCGATTGGTTGGTTATAAATTTTTCCGATATCATATCATTCTAACATCACAATCGAACCCTTTGAAATATACCACAATACAACATGAAAAGCAGATGTTTGGGGTGTTAAAACTTGAAAGCATGTAGTTTCAACCACAATACAGTGGGGCCTAATGGTTTGAAATACACCACATCTATTTAAGGCCAGGGTACAAATTGCCTACTAAATTACTGATGTTGATCCGTGGACTAAGTTTAATATCAACCAACCAATCCATGGATAGGTTAAGTGGAGTGGATAAAAACATTGGGCAAGTTGAGAAGAATGAAAATAGAACTGAGAAATAATATATACCGTAGAGATCTGAGAGAGAGAGCTTTAAACATTATAGAAAGAGAAATATATCGTACACGCTACTGTTGTAACTTCAACACAACTATGAAACAATTAGGGCATATAGAAGCCTGAAGAAACAAAATGCGGTCTTTAACCAAGGGCAAAAATGAAAAAAGTTATGATTCATAGTCATATTGGAGTGAAACAAAATCAATCAAGTGATTGGTTCTCGGTTTTTCCAGTTTGATCATCCAGTCCAATCCGGTTTGAAAACAATGTTTTATTTTATGTTCTCACTAGGTATATATATATATAATATATGCTTAAAGTGGAGCCCCGATCTCCTGCAAGCAAAAATTCTATACACACAACATCCATCCGCACATTTGGAATATCTCCTGTACATGTTTGATAAGTTCTTGGGAAGATGTCCTTAATGTATGGCTAGATGCCTTTGCTTTCAAAGTGTGTGCAGAGTTTCTGTTTGCAAGAGATCTTGTCACATTACAATGGAACCCAGATCTCCAACAAGCAAAAATTGTATGCTTACAGCATTGCATCTATCTGCACATTGGGAATATCTCCCGTACATGTATGTTAAATTCTTAGGGAGATGTCCCGAGCGTGTGACTAAATTGCTTGTAAGAGATCCCATCATATTACAATAGAGCCCGGATCTCCTGCAAGCAAAAACTTTATACACACCACATCCATTTGCACATTGGGAATATCTCCCGCTTTTTGATATCTACCACTATTTACAAACCTTATTCATCGTCTATCATTCTGCATATAGGTTTTCTACATTTATGATTGCAACATCTTTGTATCATCCTATTTTTTTAGTAAATTATATTTTCAGACTAAAATACTTTTGCTCCATAAAATGGGGGAGTATGTTGCTGGCATACTGTAGTCTAAAAATTGTTTCAATGCATGACCATATAACAAGGGGTGTCAACGGTATTCGAAAATCCAATTTTGAATTTGAGATTCGACATAATTGAATTGAATTTGGATATGACTTGATTTGATTCGATAAATATTTAAATTTGACCGATTATTTAATTCTTATATGTATTATATAAAATATTTAAATATTTTATAATTTATAATTAAATTATATAAATATTTTTTATATTTATATACTTTATAATGTTTTATTTTATATATTTAATTATTAATTACCTAAAATAATTAACTGATTAAATTCAAATTCAAATATTGACTAATTCAATTCGAATTTTGGATGGGGTGAAGCCGGTCACTCTCAGTTAACTAGAAGCTATAACCAGTGGTTGGATGAATATGGGTTTGTATTAAATTTAAGTTAAGTAATTACTTGCAGCTCGAAAGAGTTGAGCAGAGTTTGGTGGGAGCTATATAGGGTTTGGGAGGGTTTAAGCATGGTTTTCAAAACCGGACCAGATTGGATGGTCAGACCGGAAAAACCGAGAATCGATCAGGTGACCGGTTTTGGTTTTCCCCAAAACTGGAATTTCTTCAAAAACTATTGACTTTGGTCGGCAAACCGCTTACCCGGGTGGTTAATCATTTGAACCGTTCAAACGGTTTTGACCATTTTTTATTTTTTTTATTTTTTTAATTTTTGTTAGAATGGGCCAACCGTTCAGTTCGAACGATCGGACCGTTCGGCCTAGTAACTGAACCCCTGACCGGTTCGATCTCCGGGTTGGTTTTAAAAACCATAGGATATTTGCTTTCATTAATCTGCTTTTGGAAAAGCCACTGAGAGAAGCTTATTTAGGTATTTCTTTTTTTTTCTTTTACAAAACATTGTTTATAGGCTGTCTAGATTGGACCAAACTCACAAAGCCAAAAGTAATTAAAAACCCCTCCAAAATAGACACTATATCTGAAAAGAAAAGAGAGATTTTTTTTTTTTAATTATCAACGACCTAATTAGTAAGACAGGACCCATTAGCACACAACGTAGTCTGTCATTCCGTGGTCTGAACGAGATTGCCTCATAAGTCATAACCAACTGAATACCAAATTGATTGATGAAAAGAATCAAGAAAGAGATATATATTTGTCTTAAACTATTTTTTTAAGTAACAAAACACAGAGAATAGGGCCTAAAAACCATATAAAAAAGCTGGCTGAAGCCATATCTATTTTGGCTTTCCTGTTTTCCACTAAACACTGCTTTCGGCTGAAAAGCAGCTTGCCATAGAATAGATCCAAGGGGTTAAAGTTAAACTGGCACCATCAAGCATATATAAGAATGTGCAGATATTCCACATATCCTGTCTCGTACGTAATGAGAATAGCGATATGAGAATGTTTGGTCATTAAGCTTTCAGGTCCTGTGAATTAAGCATAGCACCATGAGCTTTTGGCCAGTTGGCCGAGAGAGACCTTCAATGAAAGCACAACACTACCTACCTAGCTTTTGTCCTCCTCTTGTGAATTAAGCTTTCATCTCATGCACAAGCTATATCACTACGTGCTCATGACGTATCTAGATTTTCATGGCCCCTTGGTCAGAGCTTTCATTTACGTACCTTTAATTTGCTGGGTCCCACGGGGCCTTCATGATTGTGCAGATGGGTCCCATTATAGAGGATCCAATTATACCACTCAGTACTGAGGGGGCTCCCTCTGATTTCAATTTTGGGGAAGGCAACTGCAACGGATCATCAGGCTCATAAGCTCTCATGTGATCTTGCAGTTCTTTGAGGGGTGTTTGGCAGAATGACTGTCATCTCTTCAACTGGCAACTACACCAATGTATTGCCGAAAATTGATCTCTGAGGTGAAAGGTCATGACTTGTGAACTGTGGATTAATTTCCCATGCATGCCATTTATGGATCATGACTTGTGACCTATGGGGTTGTAATTCAGAATTCTGCATTGAGAAGTAACAGTCTACTTAATCCATTAATAAGTCAAATGTGTTTTTCTCCAAAAAAAAAAAAAAATCAATCCATCAAATGTGGGGTTAGTAGACCCGAACTTCTCTTGTAGTGACAGATAGGATAATAAAAACCGATAAGCCGAACTGAATCAAGAAAACCGATCTGGTTAAGGGTGATCTAAAATTTGATCTGTCTATAATTGGATTGAACAATACAGATCCATCCTTATCCAATCTGATTTGTGCTTGTATATTTAAAATTTATATTTTATCTATGGTTTGGATACAGGATTATTAGTAAAAAGTCATAGATTTAAGTTTGATACAAGTTATTTTCAATTCATTTTGTTCAAAACATACAAGCCACTTTTAGTTCATTTTATTAATAACATATAATAATTTGATCATTTTTATTTATTTATTTATTTATTATATTGTTCAAACGTTAATGAACCAAATTCAGATCTAACTATATCTGAATCGGATTCGACCCAATCCATTTGCAGCCCTACAATAGAGAGGGAGGAATATTAGTTTAACTGTATCCCCCAACATGATCCTTGTCTGCTTATTCTCCCTCCTCTCATTCAAATCAACATAGATATGGTTTTCATGCTGTTTTGGTGTTTGATTTCTAAACTCCATCTGACTGATAGACCCGTTTATCTAAATTTATACCCACCACCCTCTTTGTTCCTTTTTTTTTTTAATGGAAACACAGAGGAGCTATACAAGACGGGTAGTTCTTCCCCACGAATCAACTAAACAAATAAGCCTAAAATCAAAAAGAGATACAACCAGAGTTAACCAAAGGACCAGTTTGGAAGAGTACAAATACAAATATATAGTGTGCAAATATTTTGTATATGTTTGCATTGTACATATTTGTATTTGTACTCTTTCCAAACTGAGCATTAAATACAAAATTTACATTAAAAAGGTACAAAAGAAAAAAAAATGAAGTATCCAAACAACACCCATATATAGGGACACAAAATTTACATAAAAAATTGAAGTCATGACATGACCCATATATAAGATAAAGGAGTATCATAGCTTCACATTCCAAAACCTAAAATTAAGATAATTAACCTAATCGTTTTGGAGTCCAATAAAGTGATAAAATTTTGTTTTTTTTTTTTGACCCCATTTGGATAGGGGGAGAATTGACATATGACCTAAAAGTGGAAGTATAGACTTGAGGTTGAAACAGTGAGAGAGAGAAGGTTTGAGGGAAGCCATGGAAGGTACTTTTCTTCCAAGAATGGTCGTTTTCCCATGTTTATATGAAGAGAGTTCAGATTTGTAGGTGAGATAGATATCCCTTCTTCACCTAACAACATGAAGCTTTCAGACCACCATCAAATTCTAGTGCTTGCCTTTTGTGTACCACCAGTCATCTGGTTAATTCCAAAAACAACACCTCACACGAAGCTTCCTTGTTTGTCGCATTGGTTGGTTTGACCTCTGAACCAACCAAACAAAGGGTCCCCGTTCTCAGATATCATGGCTGACAGCAGAGAGAATCATTGATCCTATCATACATAGCTAATCGTGTCGCCTTTGAAACCATGGAAAGAGGCCAACCTATTGAATGGCCCAAAAGCCAAAACCCCAGAAGGATTTTCAGAATTGAAACAATTAAAAGAAACACGTGAAAGCCGTAAGAGAATTTATCAGCATAAGAAGAAGCTGATATGTCTTTTGAATTGGTTGTTGGGTTCGAAGCCTTAGGTTTTCAATCAAGATCGATCTAGTTATGTCTTTTGAAGTTGAGAAACGAAAAGCTGATCGATACATTGAAAAGGGAAATCAATTATAAGACTAATTGGGTGTTATATATTGAGAGAAGCCCACGAGTTATCCGAGGATTAATGCAGTAAAGAGATTATCCTCCAAACATGGCACATGCCTCTATATATCTAACAAGCAAACCTAAGAATCCAAAGCTAATCTCTCTCAACTTTTCCTACAACGACAAACCCAACAAAAACAAAAAGCTAGAACGCAGCCGTAAAGCATGCTAAATTGAAGAACAGAAGGAAGAAACAAATTAATTAAAGACCCAAAGTTTCGCCAACCCTGAACAGTCTCTCTCATTTGGCATTGATATAGCTAGCTAGCTCAGTAAAGAGTCAAATTAAAACAAAGTCTTTATATGCACAAAAGGTTGAGAGATTTTACTTTCCCTTTCGGTTGTAATGATGGCGAGGAGGAGGAATTCAAATTGGGAGTGTGTCGCAACCACAAAAGGGAGCCCAAAGAGACAGAGAAACACAAATTAAAATCTACAAAAGGTGATCACCACAAAGGTTCAATGTACTATTGATAATTAATAACATTCTTGATGTACGTAGCGTGATACTGTGGAGCGTGTGTAATTCTAGTACTCCAAATGACATGGACTTCCATTAGTATACCAGCTTCACGTAAAACGTACGACATCCATTTTGGTGGAGAAGAGCTGCATTTGGTTTCTTAGAAATTAATTCAGAAAGGAAAGTTGTGGGAATGTTTTAGTCTTAGTTTGGGAAGAGTATATACATATAAGTATGTTCAGTGTAAAAACTTGTATACTGTGTTTCTACACCTTGTATTTGCACTCTTCCCAAAATCATCTGTCTGGGGTTCAAAATTTCGATCAGCGATTATGTTTCTGGTCTGGTTTTCAAAACCATAACCCTAGGACCGAGTAGCTTTCACCATGTCTCATAAAAATCTTACAGTTCTTTTCTTGGCTTTTCTACATCCCAATAGACAATATAGGATAAAACAAGTCCACTCATATTCATCACTATTAAATGAAGCTTGGTCCTAACAGGGATCACAAGCATTTATATTGTATGAGTATTATGATAATAGAATAGAATTAGTAGAGAATATATATATATATATATATATATATATATATATATATAAGAAGCTCAAATTGCAAAGAATTATTACTACTTTTTGGTAGGAGATTCAAATACACCATGTATTCCAAACATTGTTTTAAAAGGCTTGAGCCTTGAGGTGTGTAGTGTACACCTTGAGACTGAGGTGCATATATTTTGCCTCAAGGCTTAAGCTTCACAACTTTGGTTGAGGCTTAATTGTTAGAATGAAGCATAAGCCTTAAGGCATGAGGTGTAATGCAAAGTGCAAGCCTCAAGTATTAATATTATTTAGTGATTTAATGCAAATAAAATACATTTTTTTTATAATTCAAACTTCAAAATATATGAAAGAAGCACTTTAATAATTATAGGCCAAATAAAAAGTGTAAAAATGAAAAACCAATAGGGCAAATCGAGTTCTATTGATTTCTCTTAATATTTTAGAAGGGTTCAATGCAAAAAAGGGTCAATCAAGTTATTAGTTTCTCCTGGATAAATCAAGTGGAATTTTTCTTCTTATGATCGAATCAATTTAGTTGTTTCTTTTCTTCCCAACGGTAGGATGACCATTAATCTAATATCCATTATATGGATGATTCTTCATATGAATAATTGCAAAACTTATTGCTTATAAACTACTATTTTATGGATATTTGTACCATCCACCATTCTAACTTGATATATTACATGTTATTTTTGTCATTTATAAAATTTAAATATTTTTTTTGACTTTCAAGGCTTATGCCTTACTTTTTTGGGTCATTACACCTCAGATTTGCCTTTACCTTTTAAAACCAATTAACACCAAACACCCCCTAATTCACTGAAAGATAAAACATACATGTCATTTGGTTCAACCACTTCAACTGTTATCAAACTGTGAAAAGTGCCTTACCAAAAAAAAATGTGATAAATGCCACTATGGTTGAGAAGGAAGTTACATTCTTAATTTGTTTTATAATGTAGACTTTGCTAAAAAAACAATTGGGTCAGGGTTGTGGACAGCACAAAATGCCATGACCATACCACAGAGAGAGCTTTCAGTTCTACAGGGTTACCACCTCAATTATTTGGGTCATCTATTGGGTCATATTTGAAGACATGTTCCACAACTTGTTAAGAGAACAAGTAGTGATGATTATGACTAAAAAACGAATAAGACATGTCTCACTCTCTTGTAGGGTTGCAAATAAGCCAACAGATGAAACATGAAACACAACAAAAGAGAGAGAGAGAGATTAATTATTAGAGAAGCCGAGCAAATGATTCAAAACTTCTGCCTTGATGATCATCATAATATTTTTCTTTGTCTGTTCAGGCTTTTATTATGCTTTGTCTATCTTGATTTTCTGCTTTTAGTTTAAGCGAGACCCCAATGTTCTTAATAAGAAATTGAGTAAATTGTGAAGCTCTCCTCTGGAACCCATATTCAAGCGTTAAGTGCTTTAGGTATGTCTCCTATTCTGTTTATATCAGCTTAGAAACACATCTCTCCAAAATATGTCTGTATATATGCCAACATCGGTGGTAATTCATGGGAAAAGCTTCATATATTAGTCCTTGATCCATCTGATCAAATTAATGATCAAGTATGTGTTCCAAGTTACCAAGGGTAAGGACCCAACAGTATTAGGTGAACCCTACCATGGAGATTAACTAAACTGAAACTGTATGATTGCCTTATTGTCTTTAGAAGTGGGAACAAAGTTCTAATACATGTTTATGACTGTGAGAAAGGTCCATAGATAATGCATAAATTATATGATTGAAAACATCTTATCATACATCTTGATTTTGAGAATTGAGAATATAATAGCAGGGAACCATTTTATTGGTTCTCTTGGATCCGAAATTCGGTAAGAAACAATGAATTAATGCCCCCAAACCTTATAGAGTTTTAATCTAAAATCCTAAATTATCTCAAATTCTATAAGGTTTTGATAAACAGGTTCTATTGGAATAGAGATGGGTCAGGTGCCCAAATATTCTCATAAAATGGCCATCCTTAGATGAGAGTGACCAATTGAAAACTAGGTCTTTGTACGTAGATTTCTTTCATCAGTGCAAGAGTTAAAGGTTGGTTGTTGCTTAGGCAATATAATTTAGGGGTTTTATAGTTCAGCTCACCCCTGGGGTGGACTAAATCTTGCCCGTGGATTGATGCCAAATTCACAAACAGGATGCCATTTATAAGGGGGGGGGGGGCTACTAATAGACTAGGAAGGAGCTACAATTCAAATTTCTGAAGTAGATTGCAGTCCACTTCCCCCTATAATTAATTTATGGGTGTAATAGCTAAGGTGAAATATATACATCTGCAATTTCCACTCAGGATCTTTATTCCACATGGAAACTTTCAACTCAATATAGCTTTCATGTTGTGGAATTATGCACATAGGGCATCCTTTAAGTGCTCATGTATTTATAAATCAAGCAAAGAAAATTAATGGCATCAATTTTGGAAGCAAAAAAAAATGTTAAAAGTTGGCATTGACACTTGATAGTATCAAATAAAACAGAGTCATTATTTGGTACAATGGTAAAATTTTGGGCTGACAAGCATGAGAATACATACTAGCCTGAGTTAGAGAGCATTAACTTATAACTTTGTGAAAAAATTATGGTTTTCAAAACCAGACCGGGCCAGATAGTCAGACTGGAAAAATTGGGAACCGATGAGGTGACTAGTTCCGTTTTTCCTCAAAATCGGAATTTTTCTAAAAAACATTGATTTGGTTAGCAAACCATTGACCCGGGTGGTTGAACTGTTCGAACCGTTCAATAGTTTTGACCATATTTTATTTTATTTTTTATTTTTTATTTTTTTGTCAGAACGGGCCATCCGTTTGGTTCGAAAGGTCAAACCATTCAACCTGAAAACCAGACCCCGGACCGATTCAGTTTTAAAAACCTTGGAAAAAAATTTCTAAAAGTTGGGTTTATATCCACTTATCCTGTACACTGCTCCCAAGACCCTAGATAGCTTAGACCAATATGGGATTATGTGGATCATATGTACAAAAACACTATATCCATCATCATCATCATCATTATCATCATCTAGGCCATGTACCAATTATATAGGGTCAGTTACATAAATCCTATTTCAAACCAATATTGGGTAATGGCTTTATCCATAGTGACGGGTTATGTGGATGATATGTACAAAAACACTATATCATCATCATCATCATCCAGGCTTTATACCAATTATGTGGCATCAGTTACATAAATCCTGTTTTACCATTCTATTCTGTTTATTGGTAAATTATGGGCAGATAGATGTTATTAATTAATAAGGAGCATCTCACTAGCCGTGGAAATTCTGATGTGTTCTATCAGCCTTTTTTTACCTGCCAGAACCTACAATAAGCTTCAAACCTCGCAGCAATGGAGGTGAATAAGCTTTTTTTTTCAATTAAATTAAATAATTGACATACATCATTGGGCTTGAATCTTGTACCGCCTTGATCACTTAAACATTTCGGCCCAGACAGTTGTTCAGGTCAGGCCCAATCATCCTTTCCTGAACTGGCCATAGTACCCCTGTTACATCTAACAACTCATCAAACGTTCATTGAATTTGACAGATAACTGACCATGACTGTTCCATATAAATGTAGACATCAATGCCGTAACAATGAACAGGTGATCATCCGGCTGGTTTCTTTGAATGGCTATGGTCCATGAATTGTCATTTATATCATGCAAGGGCCCTGTTTAGTTTGTGGGAATATTAGGGGTCTGAAATTGGAATCTAAATTGTCCATTCTGATTCCAATCGTTTAGTTGGTAAAATCAGAATCCCATTCCCGTTGTGGGTGATGGTGGAATGACATTCCCCCATTTGAGGGAATAGACATTCCCTCTTCTCGCTTGAGAATGAGATCCCATTCCAGTGGATTCTAATTCCCATCTATTCTGACTTTATGGGATTTCGATATCAATTCCAGCTTTGAACCAAGCAGACCCTAAATCACAAGCATATATTACACGTTGATTTTACAGCTTGAGATTAAAGGATGAGCTCCGATTCTCAATCTCAACTGCTTCATCTAGAGTTTTGAAAGCAGTGTATGAAACCCTATGCCGAAATATTTGAAAAAAAAATTGAAAAACATAACCGGTTAGCTAAGAAATGTGGCTGGGGTTCCACTATGAATCAAGTCTCAACATTTAAATTTTGGCATGTCTTAGCTCGATTTGACTAAAATATTATTAGGTTTAAGTTTGATTTGAACTCTATTTTTTGGTTCGAGCTCAATTCGATTAAATATTTGATGAGCTTGAGTTTATAATATATAAGATATATTTTATTATAAAATATATATATACGAGCCAAACTCGCAAGCTTTTGAGCAGAATTTCTTATTGGTCAAGCTCAAATTTGAACAACTAATCAAGCTTATCCCAAGATTTGAATTTGATTTGAACTTGTTAGAATCGAACTTGAACTGAGACTAATCAAATCTGAACCCAAACTATTTGATTAGAGCTTTGATTCAATTGCACCCTTACCTTGAGCATTTTTTGCGTGATAGACTCTCAAACTTGAATCCATGTTCTCATGCTTTATCAACTGCCAAGTTTTTAAATTATCTCACTAATCAAGAGTAGTTTATTAAGCACTCCTTAAGGGTTTGTATGGTTTTGTTTTCTTTTTAAATATATAGAAACAATTGCCACATCATTAAGAGGGTGTTCGCTAATATATATATATATATATATATATATATATATATATATATATATATATATATATATATATAGATATAGATATAGATATGATTTTATTTCTTAAAAACGAAAACAATTTCTCCAATAGTTATTATTTGTTTTGAAAATCAAATTCCGGGATATTAACCAATACCCCATAAGATAAGTGAAACTTCATATATAAACTGCATTTGGTATTCCTTATTTTAAAGACTTATCTCTTTTTTAGTCAAAAACTCAATGTTCATGGGGCATTTTAATTGCAAAAAAGAAATAAATCCTTAACATAAGGAATGCCAAATGCACCATAAATCCTAAACCCTAATACATTCAAGTTGTAAAATATATTTTACACTACCATTTGTTTCATGATTTTTTCCAACCAGTACTAATTGTTAACTCGATTCTTCCTGTAATGATGTAAAGCCTTAAAAGGTGAAATTTATTCACAGACTAGGTCATTAATTTGGACCTAATGACCCCTAAACCAATAACGAATCCTATATATTCAAGTATTCAAGATGTCACTATGCATATATACTAGAAGAGACCCGTACATTAAACAGATTGGTATTAAAAATGCCTATCTTAGGAATTAATTTGTTGCAGGTGAATTTAAATACCTGGGAAGTACTTTAATTTTTTAAAAATTCAAAAAAAAAATCACAAATTTTAGAGGAGTGAAGAAGAACTTAGAAGAATTAATGTGACGTGGACAACTCCATTTTTTATAAATATATATTATACACTGACCTGTCGAAAATCATTTTTAATTCTTTATTTTCTTAATCAATGTCTTATATATATCGACCAATTTAAACTTAAAATTCCCTACAAAGATGGTGAGCTTCATCCTAGAATGACTGAAATCTTCGTTTTTTTCTTTTTCTTTTTATCATTCTATACATGAATGATGAGGTTGGATTGGATCTTTTAGTTGAATAAATGATGACATGGATGCCCATGCATACCCAATAACTCAATATGTCTTAATTAACTCATTCTACCTACCTACCTACCTAGGTCCTGGATTCAGATTAATATAGATGAAGAATTCGGCTAATTAATGGCATTCAATGTTTTGGACCATTGTTTTGGCTGAAAAACCAAAAAGTTGCCTTTTCTCATGTATGTGCTTTTATATTGTAACTAATTAATTAGTATCAGATCATGTGATACACATGTCTGTCTATGAATATTAATTAATTAATTATGGTAATATATGATATATAATATTTGAATTTATATTCTACGACTTGCTTTGAAATTAAGACAAGTATCTACTTTATATAATATTAATATAAAATATATATATATACAACTAAGTATTAACCATTTACAATATATGGTATTCCACTACAAGAAATATGGTCTAAGCTAGTGGTCTCAAATCCGAATTCAGATTTAACTTTTATGACATCATAAAATGCAAAGCAATTATCCACTTTACATATTATAGATGGATAGATAAGTGAATGTCACAAGCTTGCAACAATGAAGGATTGCTTTGGTTTGACAGAGGGTTTGGTGTCTTTACTTAGCATTTTTGAGTTTTTATGTTTCCTATAAGTTATGACTATTCTCACACTACATTAAAACTTAGGCCATGTTTGGAAGTGCTTATCGAATAAGCACTTATTTGCATTTGGCACCCAACTTTTTCAAGTGCTTATTTTAAAAAGTAAGCACTTATTTCATATTGAGTGTTTGGTGGTCTTTTTTTCTAATAAGCATTTAAACAAGCAATTGTGACTCTTTTGTCTTTCATTTTCTTTCAAATTTTTAACATATCCAATCCAAAGTGAATGAATAAAAGTACTTTGATAGAAGTGATTTTATAAAAGTGCTTTCATGAAAGTACTTCCGTAAAAATACTTCTATAAAAGTGATTTTATAAGTGTTTTTGTAAAAGTGCTTTTTATAAAGGTATTTCCATAAAAGTGCTTTTATAAAAGTACTTTCATAAAAATACTTTTATAAAAGTGCTTTTTATAAAATTGGTTTTATAAAAGGATATAATTAGTATTTTAAAAATTTATTAGGGACATTTTTGGGAGAAAAAATTTGAATTAGTACTTATTGTATGAGCACTAGGGTTGGATTTGAGCCAAGCTAAGCTAAATACTTGGCTACTCGAGCTCGGCTCGTAGGAATAGTATCAAGCTCAAGCTCAGTTCAAGCTAGAGACTTAAGCTCGAGCTCGACTCAGTTCATAGCTCCCAAGCTCAACTTCGACTCGGCTCAAGCTCAACTATAAGTCAAGTTTTTTATGAAAAATAAAAATTATTTTTATTTTTTAGATAAAAAATTAAGAATTATAAAAATTATTTACTGTTATACATAAAAAATAAAAAATTATATTAATAAAAATATTATTATATATAAATTATTTATTATATATATTTATGTATGTATGCAAGTATATATAATATTTTATATACATATACAAACATATACACATATATGTATGTATGTATGTATGTATGTATGTATGTATGTATGTATGTATGTATGTATGTATGTATGTATGTATGTATGTATATATATATAATAAAAATTATTTATTTAATACTAGGCCCGCGAGTCTCGCGAGCCAAGTTGACTCAAGTTCAACACGAGCCAAACCGAACTTTTCACGAGTCAAGCTCAAATAGCTCGTGAAAGGCTTGGCTTATGGCCACCCCTAATGAGCACTTAAAAAAAGCTAGAAGTTTGGGCTTAAAAAATAACCCATTATTCTTAAAATAAACAATTATCTCAAACTTATTTCCAAAAACACCAATAAGTGCTTAATGGTGTGATTCCCGCCTAAATAAACACTTATTTTTAAGCACTCCTAAACATGGCCTTAATTTCGTTCCATTCAAGTCCATATTCTTTCTTTACACAAGCCCCCATGGATTTGGAATTAGGAAACTGCAAATTATAAACATATCCTTGGATTTCTGTTGAGTAATTTTTTATAATAAAAATCATGACCCGGTACTCAAATGCAGTTATAAATAAGTATAAACATGGGTATATTTGTAGGGGAGGGATTTATGGCGTAGGTATTCTCTCTCTCTCTCTTTCGTTATGATTATAAAAAAAAAAAAACGAAAGACAAAACTAATGAGTGGGTGCGAAAGTAGGGAAATTAGGAAACAATTTAAATGGTGTGTGAATGGGTTGTCTTAAGAAAATATCAAAACAGTACATAGATGATGAACATGAACAAATACAGGATTGTTGGGACGTAAAGTGGTAAAGGGATAATTTGGTCCATCAATGACATCATGATACATGATATCGTAGAACAACCTGATGGTGGAGCGGTCATAGGCCCTCGTTTAATCCTCAACATGTTGGAATATACAATGGCCATGTGATAAGCCACATGTTGATGGTTGATAGTTGATGGTCATCTCCATGCAACACTCTCACACACAATCATTTATTTTTAAATAATTACCTATTTATTTATTTTCTATAAAAACAAAGTTATTTGATTGCTTATTTAAAAACATTTTCATGCATGGAGATACCAATGTTATTGGATAATTTGGATCCATATTCCAGCTCTTATTGGGTCAATGGATGTCCATTTGACCCAGTCTAGATTGGATGACCAAGTGGTTAGATCCTTGGTCAAGTTGAGACACTTGTCTCAAATCTGGTGGAGCATAAATACTAATGCTTATCTCAATTTGTTATTCTGATAACTATTGTTCCTAATGTCAAGGAACTTAACGTTGGAGGAGCAACTATTTAAGGGATCTCTCCCAAGTGCTTCTACACAATGAGAAAAGCCCTTTACTGAGAAAGGAAAATTATCCTCTCAGCTTTAGCTCTAATTAGATTAAGTTGCTCTCTCTTGCATATTGTTTGAGAGGTTGGTGTCTCGGGTCCGATACTGTGAAGCTACTCTCATTCTCTTTGCATGCAAGTAAAACCGCTGGAGACTTCAGCCGTTCGATTCTACATACACATGGAACAACATTGGTACCAGAGCGAGGTTCGACTGGTATAGTGTTCAAAACATAGGCGCACCTCACCGAATCGTATCTCGTCTTTTAAGATCCGAAGGAGAGGAGAGAGAAAGAAAAACCCACTTCGAGAGTTTCCTCTCTGCCTCTCTGCCTCTCTGCCTCTCTGCCTCTCTGCCTCTCTGCCATCGACTCGTCTCCTCCCATATGTGAAATCTTCACGGCAACAAGGGTTTCGCCTTCGAAAGCGTCACTAGGAGACTGTGAGTCCCCTGTTCAACTGCCCATCTCCAGTGGCTACGGCAACTCTAGAACCCTCGGCTTCGTCCCTGCGCTACTACAACCTCCGAAGCACCTATTCACTCCAGTGATTTTTTTTGTGGTGGCAGACTCTTGTTCTAAATTTTCTCAAGCGAACCTGCTGCTCGAAGAACTACTGAAACTTCATCCTCCTTTTTTTTCTCTTTTTTTTTTGATCCATCTGCAAGATCTTGGTCGAACTCGCGACCTTCACAGAGCAGCGACGGCCTCTCTCTCGTTGGTAGAAGGGTTACGAGTAAGAGCTCCACTCATCCATCATTGTTCGCCGATTGAGTGTCGAGATTTGAAGTTTTTGAGGCCAGAAACCCCAAACAAATTTATGGCTTTTACTGTATTTGACCAGTGAGCCAAAAACCAAGTTCTCTTTAAACCGGGTATTAGAATTTCATTTATTTATTTATTTATTTTGTTCGTTTTGCATTCGTTGATTCTTACTGTTTACGGTCATTCTTGAGGATATTTCAAATCGGATTGAAGCATCATTGCCGGATACCAATGCTGCTGCTGAATTAAAAAGGAACAGTGGGAGCTAGAGAAGCTAATACGTTTTGCATGAACAGCTAAGTACTCCATTTGCATTTACTTTATTTATTTATTTTTGGCCTCTGAAATTGAATGACAGTCCCGTAAATTACAGCCAACTGATATTGCACTTTCTTTGTTTATATCTGGAATACTGTTGCTATTTTTTTTTTTTTTTGAATCATGCCTGCTACTGCCTTATCCCAAGAACTCAGTAAAACTGAGAAACTGAGAGGCACCAATTGTGCTCTCTGGAAACATAGAAGTTGTGTTTGAAGAACACAATAATGCTAAAGACATGTTTGAAGCGATTAAAGAAACATATGGAAAAATAAATGAAACCTATGTTCAATTGTTAATTGAAAAATATTATGGCTGTGAAATGAGAGAAGAGGATTCTATAGTAGATCATGTTAGTAAAATGAATGTGATTGCCAAGGAATTGGCAGCCACTGGGAACCCTATTCCTGATAAAATTCAGGTCTCCACCATTCTCAATAGCCTCCCATCTTCTTGGAATTCAGTAGTGACAACTTTGAACCTATCTAGAAGAGAAGTTAACATAAAAAACTTACTTACCTTGTTAGGATTAGAGGCTGAAAGAAAGAGGAAGAAATCCCAACCTTCATCCTTAATTGTTACTCCCAAACTAACTAAAACTTCCCAAATGACTAGAAAGCCTAAGGGCAAGTTTTTCAAAAATGCTAATGGGAAGAAATTTAACAAGAAATTTAAATTCTCAAAAGGATTCAAGAAGACTAAGGGTAAGCATTGTTTTAATTGTGGAAAACAAGGCTATACAAAATATAATTGTCCAGAATGCAAGAAGAATAAATCAAATAATGAAAAAGGAAAAACTGAAAAGAAAGACATAGTGTGTGTCGTCTCTGAATCCTACTTTACTGATTCTGTTCTTTCTTATTGGTGCATAGATTTTGGCTCCTCTAAGCATATTTGCAAGACTAAAGAGATGTTCCTGGAATTAAAATAAATGAAGACAGGAGAACACGGAATTTTCATGGGAAACAACACCTACACTGATGTGATTGGAACTAGAAAAGTGAAGATCCCCATAAATGAGAACACAAATTTAATCCTTAATGATGTATTGTATGCACCCAATTTTAGGAGAAACTTATTGGCTGGGTTTTGATGTACGTTCCAAGGGAGGAAAGGTGACTATAGGAAAGCATGGTAGAGTTTTAATGCTTGGGAATAAGTCTGATGGATTGTATCATTTAACTATTAATAAAGTTGATGCTCTTTCTAGTTATGATTGTGTTTATCATGTGAATGAAAATGCATACATGTGGCACATGAGACTTTGTCCATAAGCAAAGATAAAATGATGAGAATGAGCACCAATGGCTTAATTCCCAAAATAGAAATAAATTTTAATTATTGTGAACCATGCCTTAGTGGAAAAATGACTATGATCCCTTTTAAGAAGGAAAAGAAATCAGAGGAATTATTGGCTATAATACACTCTAATGTCTGTGGCCCTTTGAAATTAAAAACACATAGGGGTATGGAATATTTTGTAACTTTTATAGATGATTTCTCCATATTTGGTTTTGTGTATCTGATTAAAAGAAAATAAAAAATCTTAAAAAAATTTAAAGTGTATAAAACACTTGTAGAAAACCAATTGGGTAGAAAAATAAAAACTCTTAGGAGTGATAGAGGTGGAGAATATATCTCTAACCTATTTAGTGACTTTTGTACACAAAATGGAATCATACACCAATTAACCATGTCCTTCACGCCACAACAGAATGGAATGGCTGAAAGGAGAAATAGGACTTTGTTGGATATGGTGAGATCAATGTTATCTCACTCAAGTCTAGGAACACACTTTTGGGGAGAGGCCTTAGGTACTGCTGTGTATATCCTAAATAAGGTTCCAACTAAAGTTAATAGCTTAACACCCCATGAAATGTGGACTGGTAGAAAACTAGACTTGACTGACATCAAAATTTGGGGGGCTAGTGCCTATGTAAGAGTATCAAATCAGCAAAGAAGCAAGTTAGATAACAAGAGTCTAAGATGTACCTTTATAGGGTATAATGATAATAGCAAAGGGTATAGGTTTGTTAATCATAAATCTGATGGAACAGTTGAATTAATAGAGAGCAGGGATGCTGTTTTTCTAGAAGATCAAATTGAGGATAATAAACATTTACCTAGCTTATTTGAATTAAACAAAGAAATTATAGAAGCTAAGACTGCACCTGATAGACAAGCTTCACTTAATAATGACACCTTAGGTAGAATTCAAAGAGAAAGATTCCCTTCGTCAAGATTAAAAGATTATTATACCTACTTGAATGAAGAGTCTTTTGATGATCCAATTGACTTTGAAGATGCTATGGATGCACCTGATAAAGAAAAGTGGTGTGAAGCTATACAAGATGAGTTAGACTCAATAAACAAAAATTAGGTTTGGGAATTAGTTAATTTACCCAAGAATAGAAAACCTATAAGGTGTAAATGGATATTAAAGAGGAAACTCAATGTTGATGGATCTATAGAAAAATATAAGGCAAGATTAGTAGCAAAATGGTACACCCAAGTAGAAAGGATTGATTATGAGGTGACTTACTCTCCAGTTGCCAAGTTTACCTCTATTAGAATCCTAATGTCCTTAATTGCCTTTTTGGACTTAGAGTTATGTCAGTTAGATGTCAAAACAGCTTTTCTCAATGGGAAGTTGAATGAAGATATATACATGACTCAACCCAAAGGTTATACAATAGAGGGACAAGAAAATAAGGTGTATAAATTAAAGAAATCATTATATGGTTTGAAACAATCCTCTAGGATGTGGTACTATACCTTCGAATTATTCACAACTGCATCAACAACCTCGGCACCATCCGAGTAGACCGAATTCCAAACAGCTAGGCGAGACCTCAAGTCGGTGTAAGAGGAGACTTGCTTCCACCAAGCTGCCCTGGCCCCAACGAGACATCAGGTCGGCATAAGAGGTGACCCGCTTCTACCAACCTAACCTGAGTTCAGCTAGTGGCCTACCGGGCGACCTCCTCCTTAAGCGGATTATCGTCTTCGACTTCCCCGGGATCACGACGCTGTGTTGGAAGAACTGATTATCACCCTACCCACTTCGGACACAACTAGATAAGCCCTACCTGCTTACGCGGAATCCACCTCCAGGCATGAAATCAAATGAGCCGGAGATCCCAGACGTATTTAGTGAGGCACACGGCAGCCCGAGCACTTTATTCTCTCTTTTGCAATTCGGCCAATGACCCACTCAGCCCTAAGTCCGAATTATTCACCAGCAGGGAGCATTAGGCCGCGCATCATCATAAAGATTTCGGCTACGTGCATGCATTGGAAGTTGTTCCATGCGTCATTAAATAATTAATACGAATGCTCCGTATGGTGCTGGATGGTGATTGAAATTTGGACATGGAGGTTATATTGAGCCACACCATGTCTGTCATTTGTCAACCAAGATAATAATGAAAAAAAATCAGAATTATTAATTTGGTCTGTTCAGAATTGGCTCTAATTAATTTCATTTCTCATGAAAATTAATTCTTCTTCTTATTGTTTTCTGTCGTTTCTCGCATGTCTTTGGTATGAAATTTTGGTGCATTAGAAAATGTAATCTCTTTTGAGTGGGCCAGATGTTATCTCACTAGAGCCAGCTGAGCTTAACCGAGAGCCATCCCAACTCATCATGTCAAGTGTAGTCTTAGTCTTATCGACAGCCCAGCTGATTAGATGTTTCCAACCTTACATTTACATTTACAGTCAGGACTCCGGGAGACCATTCCTTGTGGGACCGATAAACTGGTGATGAGAGTGGTGGTGTTAGCTGGAACATATACATCTCTCTCTCTCATACCTGTCTATGGATTCTGTACTGGGTTCCAAAATCATAAAGACTTCATAACTCTTGTTTTATTCATTTATATATTTATGGGCATGTGTCAGTGTATAGAAGCTTCAGAATTTGCTGGACAACAATCCATTAGATGGTTCATGTCATTTGATAATGCTGGTTGTGGTGTTGGCAATTTTTTAGTTGGACCCTATTTATTAATGGGTATTTGAATTGATTCTCTCAACTGGTTCTTGTAGTACCATGAGTTGATGCTTGATTTCTGACATAAATCTTGTGGAAATCCATACCATGAAATACCTTGGCAAGAGAGAGAAGCCTGAATATAAATATATAGATAGATATATTATGGAATATATAAATATATAGATAGATATAATAGCCCAGGGTGCAAGTTGGGCTGAATTGGGTGGTTTAGGTCAATCCAGCCCAACCCAAGCTCTAGAATCCCCAACCCTAACCCTCATTCAATTTGATAACTTCAAGTTGAGTTCGGGTTGGGTTCAGGTTAATCTTAACTACTTATTTACTTTTTTTATCCAAATGTATTTATTTTTTAGGCTCAAAGGGCTGAGGTAAATTCAATGAGCATTTTTATGTGTAAAATGATATAGCGTGTGTTTAGAATCATGGGCATTTATTGAATAAATGTTGTTATATAGGCGCCACTTCAGCATTTCCCCATTACGTGAATCCTTACGTATAGGGACTTGAAAAGGTAGACTTCGGTTTATATGCGCGCCTACTGTTCCCCCAACAGGTAAGTATTTATTCATTGTTTTGTTGATGTGGCGTCTAATGGTGCCTAAGTGTCAATAAATGGGCTCATCATTGCTTTTCTCGATTTTCCAAACAAATCAATTATAAAACATTTTGTCTATAAACATCTACGATTCCAAACACATACATAGTTATCATGCCCTTAAAAAATTTGTCTTTAAACTTAAGAATGTTGGCATCAGTAGCGGATCCAAGAATTTTATTTTGGGGGTTTTAGTTAAACAAGAAAATGAGATAGGGAGCGAAGTAGGGTTGGGGGGAAATGGCCATAGAAGGTTTGGGTTTATTATAGATTTTTTAAAGAAAAAATAAACAAGGATTTTCAAATAGTAAGAAACGGTTTAAGTGATAATAATAGCATTAAACAGATTAACAGAAAAGATTCATGTAGCCAACCCTATAATTGGAATGATGATGATGATAATGAGAAAGATGTGTGTATTGGAAACCTGTCATGCTAACATTCTACTAGTGCAATGTCATATATTAACATCATTCAAGGCTTTATATTCTTTTAGAACAGCTTTATTAAAGAGATAGACATAAAGATGCAATAATACATATATCAGATGTATCGTTCCTTCCATCAAGTTTGGCTATACTCTATAGATATGTCATATACATGGGGCCTATCAAATAAAGAATTTTTCTTTCTTTGGTGGGTAGAATTGGGGGAGTTGGGTTAAGAAGGTTTTTTTACATTAATTTCTCTTTCTAATCAGAATAAAAGGTTTTTTTGTTAATCAGAGAAACTCCTAAGACGACTACAATTTTTGCCACGTGGAATAATAATCAAGACCATCCATCTGCACTCTAAAGGTAGGATGTGGGACCGACCCTTCAAGTAAAATGTGTCATATTTTAGAATTTTAGTGCAGAAATTTGTTCATGATCTTGTCGTGTGGAATATTCCTGCTGCTAAACTTTCTTAGACAACTTCTTTCTTATATGACCCTACTAGATACCAAGTATTAGCAAATAGCAACCTATCCCCTTTGTGTGTACTTTAGCAATTGCATTAATCATTCTATTTTAATTTAAATATCCTACACAATACACATGATGAGAAATAATTTGTGAGTAATTCCTGCCATTGCTGACTCTGGTTGCTGCTGAGCTTTCAAACCCAAACCATATGTACATTATAGAGAAAACAAGCTTGTTGATTGGGTTTAATTTAATTAGGAAACTTAACCTCTACTTAGCTATAGACAGGCCCACCTATTTTTATCACTTAGGGATTGTTTGAGTTTTCATGAAGTAAAAGGGAAAGTTGGTCAATAGAAAAGTTGAATCACACTTGCCCTGATAAATGTGTTTCCGAAAAAAGAACAGAACTTTAGAGTGATCCTTATCCTCACGTAATTAAACCCAGACCCTCCGTCCTCTTCAATCATATATATTGGAGTTTTACTCGATAAATATTATCTGTTCAACTACAAGAAAGGCAACTAAAGCAGTTCCATCACTAAGATCCCGTTTGGTTCATAGGAATAGGGGTCTGGCATTGGAAACGGAATGGGTTGTTCCGATTCCAACTGTTTGATTGAATGGAATCAGAATTTCATTCCCATTTCTGTTAGAATAGTATTCCCCCATTTAATCCTTCCTTGGGAATGAAATCCTATTCCTATTGATTTCTATTTCTATTTACATTTTCATTCTTGTCTGAATCAAATAGATTATGGGAATGGACTATTCCGATTTCGATTCTAATTTTGATTCCAATTCCGACTACAAATCAAACAGACCCTAATTACTTGCAAGCAGACGATCAGATGAAGAAAACAATCAAGAGCTAGCGGTGGTTACATATGAGACAATATTGTACCTAGTCCATGCAAATTTGTATGATATAGCACCAGCCTCTGTAGTCTGTAGGGTGATTGATATTGACACAAATAAATCCATATAAAACCAAAACCAATTAGTCATTTTGGAGTTGGACCGCATTTATATATCATTTTATATATGTATGAAATTGTACTGCCACTGCCATAGGTTCAAACTTGACACCTAAATGAGACATTTTAGATGATGCAGGGCCACGTTATGTTGTTCCGTTGGCTTTCTTATCTCATGTAGTGATGTAGAAGTACAACTAGAACGTTTTCCCCTGGTTCCATTAATTAATTACAGAATTCCAGTTTATTATATTGTAGGATTTTAAACTGGTTGGCCTGAAGTTCGATTTGTCTTCCTTCTTATGTCGACTCACATAAATTTTGTGTGTTATTACTTGTTTTTCTTATTATTTCTCTTTGCCATTATGAACATTATCCTCTCTACATGTACCTATCTTTGTAATTTCTGTAGTGAGAATGAACCGAATGAGCCTTAGTATTCTTTATTACTTTTAAGTGGTGTTTAAAAATTATGTTTCTTAGTTATGGGCTTTATGGGCCTTTTTTTATTTTCTTTAATTATTTCTATAGTGCTGGTCGCCCCATTAAGGTCATCCAAGTAATTATACTTAGACTTAAAATTATTAATAAAAGTGATGAAAGGGGGTTAAAGAGAGGTTCGGATTCTTCTTTTCTCTTTTTTCTTCTTTTCTTCTTCCACAACCTATTGCTGAAACTTCTTTCTTCTTCTTTCTCTTTCTCTCTTTTCTTCTTCTCTTGCATTATCTGAATTACTGTAGGTGTAATTTTCAACTATTTCATATCCTCAGAGTTATTTATCTCTTTCAAACTAGATCTGGATGGAAACACTAGCTAGGTACAGTACAGTATGCTACATGTAGATATGTAATTCCTGAAAACAATTTATCTCAATAAACTACCCAAAACCTCTAAAGCTGTGTCAACTTGGGAGACAAGCTGCTCTGATAGCGAGCTGAGTTGACAAACAATCTAATCTGAATAGAGTGACATCTAAAAGAAAGGGATGGCTCAGAAGTATCCCACCACCACTTGAAGGTGGGGGCTTCAACTTGGGTGGGTGGTGGGCCTGGGCTGAGCAATATTGTTAGAATCTGAAAAGGCCCGGGGCCCATCCATTTAAATTTGTAGCCCTTTCAAATCACGATGTATAAGTAGCCTTCCCAATTTAGTAAATGGTGTTTGATCTGTGAACATTAATTCCTGTGATGAAGTAGTAAGCCTAAGAGCATGGACTAGAAACTGCCTCCATTATATCTAACCACAGAAACCTCCAAAGCACTTACAGTGGATTAATTACTCCAAACTGAGTTTAATGGGACTTCAATTCCTCTATATATTTTGTGGGTCCCAATCAAAACCCTAATCACTTGCGCTCCATTTTGTGCAGAGGGTGGTTTAACATAATTATAATTTTTATAAAGTGGGTTTGATTATTCAGCATACTAGCAACTATTCTTCTCTCCATTATTGATCAGTGGAAATGGACAAAATTGGGCCAAATTTTGAAGCTCCTTTCAGCTCCCAGCTTCCATCAATGAAAAAGCCTTTAATTTATTACCAAATTCTAATAATGATGGAGTAGCAAATATTGCACGAACATAAATACAGGAATCAGAATCTGAAAAGTCCAAGAATCCAGCCTGACAAGAAGAAAAGACGGACTTACAGTCATGTCCATAGAAAAGCATAAATTATTAAAGCAATTCATTTTTTTTTATGTTCACATTATGTACCTCCAAAAGCTCTCTAGATACATTATTATTTACTGATGTTTTCTAAATTAAAAAAGATTCTATTCATTATATATATTAAAAAAAATCATTTTATGTGAAATAAAATGCTTTATTGAAGCGTCCATGAATAATCCATGGAGTATATGAATTTATGAACTTCAAACCTCCATCAATGGACTCCAAATTCCAATGGCGCTGGCTTTACGTGACAAATTAAATGGTCTCTCTTTTTCTTCTCCTTCAGTTATCTCACAGTTCGAATGCTCAGGCATTTCCACAAACATGAAAGCGGCACACTGATCGAACGATCAACTACTGGGTCCTAGAAAAAAGTACTGCACTGCCATACAAGACAGAGAAGTAAGTTATTAGTTATCGTAAGAAACAATGAACCATGCAAATAGTTGCAGAGAGAGAGAGAGAGAAGAAAAAGGAGAAAAGGGTAGCCAACTCTTTATCATTCCAAAATCTTTATGGGGCAAAAGGTAAACAAAAGGCAAAAGCAAGGACAAAGCAAGCCCTGAACCAGCCTTGGCAATGCAGCAAGGTTTTGGATTCTCAGAGAGTAATTTGATAAGCTGTTTGCAATAGTGAAGACATGATCAAACTGAGAAAATCTTTCAGCCCCAGCCCTCTTGGCATTGGACATAAGTACAACTCAAAAGATGAATTGAACGACAAAAGCGTTCAGATCACTCAACCAAGTAGCCATATACATATATCAATCAGTAGAACTCATTATTGTGTTAAAGGTGGTCTAAGAATATTCTTTATCCGTTGTTGGGCTCAATCAAAAACAGCTCTTTTATATATGGAAACAAGGATAAGAGGACATTTCTTCTGTATTATTGATAGAAAAGACCAAACCTGGGAATCATCTAAACGTGATCAAATCGCTCAGCCACCACAAATAGGGACTTTTCAAAAACGATCCACTTTGTTCCCGCTGATCAGAGCGTTTGTTTGCACCAACCCCATTAACGCAATAATGACTATTGTTATTACTCATATTGATTTTATAATTCAATCCCCATTTTTTCATTGTCTTGTTTGTAATTTTAAAAATACTAATAGAAATAAATAAAAAATAATAATAAATCATTAAAAATGAAATAAAATAATTAAGAATTTTAACAATTGATTAAGATTAATGATGTGAATAAAAATAAATAAAAAATGAGAAAATGAAGAAAATTAACAAAACCACTTTGTTAATTGCTAGATGATTAAAAAAATTAACATCATTAAAAAGTTATTAGAAATAATAAATTGATAAAAAAAAGTGAAAATGAGTAGGAAATAATTAAACATTTTAAATTGAATAAAATGACTAAAAATAATAAGATCAATTGAAAATTAATAAAACAAATCATTATAATGATTTTGTTTATTTTTTATCATGTATTAATTTTCAATTAGTTTTAATATTTTTTAATCATTTCGTTATTTTGTTAATCAGTTTATTATTTTTAAATTGTTATTTGGTGGTGTTATTGATTTTTTAGTCATTTATTATATTTTAATATTTTTTTTAATTTTTAACCATTTTATTAATTTTTAATTACTTACAATTTTCAATCAACTTTATCATTCTTTAAATCATTTTAAGTTTTTAATCAGTTTTTAAACAGGTGCAATGCACTAAAAATAGAATAACATCGACTTTGGATAGTATATAGCATTCTTTATACATGCACTAAAAAGCTACACCCACAAAAACCTTTGGTTCATTTGGAAAAGAAACTACAATTTAAAAGTAATTGATTAAAATCCACCATTAAATGAACCTCTTCTACATTAACAAAGTCATCATCCAACTCAAAACATTCATCATCTTCATCATCATTATCTTATCCCAACTATATGGGTCACTTACATGAATCTTGTTTCATCAATTTGTTCTATTTAAAATCATATCCACTGTTGAATTATTATCCAATTCAAAACATTTTTGTAATTAGATGTTATTGAAATTAGGGTTTATTTGATTTGTAATCAGAATTGGAATTGGAGTGATCTATTCTCATAGTCGGTTTGGTTCAGACAGGAACGGAAATATAAATAGGAATAAGTAGGAATAAGATTTCATTCCCAATGGAAAGGTAGAGAATGGCTATTCCCTCAAATGGAGAAATGTAATTCCAGCAGAAATGGGAATGGAATACCGATTCCACCCAACCAAACAGTTGGAATCGGAATAGCCCATTCCGGTTCCGATTCTAGACCCCTATTCCCACAAACGAACTAAACGAGGCCTTAGGAAATTTGTTTTAATACAACTCAACAAATGATGTTATATGGTAAACTTTCATCTTGATGATGTGGATTTCCGGGTGCTTTGTTAGGTAGAAACCATTTTATGGTAACTTCGATCATTAATTCTCACCTTGAAAAATTATCCTTGAACCTAACCCCAACTTCAACTAAACCTAAACTAAGTCTTAACTTAAAGCCGAGTCAAGTCGGCTTCTCATGATATATTTATCCTATGTACATAGGCCCAAGCCGATCATTGATTCCAACTGTTTGGTAGGATGGAATCAAAATCCCATTTCCATTCCTGGTGAATGGCATTCATTTATTTGAGGGAATGGGCCATTCCATTTCAGTTTATTCCAATTCTGATTCTATTCCCGTTTGAACCAAACAGGTTATGGGACTAGATTATTCGGATTCTGATTCCCACCTCAAACCAAACGGAATTATTGTTTTACAAATATATGTATATATGCATGTATTATGTAATGATACTTGTATTTTTTTTCTTTCTTTTATTATATTTCTATATTGCAACTATATTTATTGCAATATAAAAGCCAAAGTAGAAGTGTAAAACATGAGTAAGATGACTTCAAATAGGGGTGATCATTTCAGCCTGGCCCAGACCAGAAATTCCAGACACGAGACTAGGTTGTGTTCTGGTCCAGCCCAGGCCCAGCCCGCAATTTTCAGTACCAGGCTTGGGCCTAATACTTCAAGCCCAGATTAGGAATGACACACACACACAAATATATATATATATATATATATATATATATATATATATATATATATATATATATAATATTTTATATTCCCAATCCTAGACTATAGCCTTTATCATTTAGTTCAAAGCCCAGCCTATAACCACCCCCTTTCAAACCTGAGCAGCCAATCAAACCCTCCCAAGTCCATATAAGGCCAGTCCAAGCGCAACTTGTGTTGGGTCTAGCTCAGGTTTGACTTGGGTAATCAAACTTGGGAATTGACCTTAGATTGGACCAGCCCAGTCCTGATGTCCTGTAAGGTTAGGCGTGAGTTGGCCTTAAACCCAAGGCCATCCTGCCCAAGCTGAACACCCACCATAAGTAGAGGCGTGGTTTTCTTTTTTTTTTTTTATAAGAAATAAGTTGGGATGCAACATGAGGACTTTCTAGGAGGTCACCCACCCGAATATTATTCTCACCTAAATATGCCTAATTTAAAAATTCTGATAGGATCTGATACATTAGTGCTGATATAATCACACCCAAAACCGATATATCGTACAATAAACATGATACATTGTGATATTTTGAACCTTACCCCCATGATAACCTGTACGTTCTGACTTCTGAATACTTCCTACTTATTCGCCAAATACACAGTTTCTCTTAACCCAAACGCCTCTACCACTTCCACCTCCGACCTCCAACCCAAATGTCGGAACAGCTATAAATTCCCAGCTTTAGTGGTCACAATTACCACCGTGGCTCCTGACCGACCATTCTTGAATGCCCCACCAGAACATATCATAACACACCTTTTACCAGCTTGTGTAAAATGACAATACGATACACACCAGACACCACATGTGAACCAATTATATAATTTACCTTTGTATGCAAACTACACTCAAGTCATGAATGATAAACCCATTTGGTACTATAAAAATTTAATATAAATTTAGTATAAATTTAATATAAAAATTAAAATTTTAAATAAGAATTTGTCAGTCTTGGTCAATTGGTATGTCATCATGCCCCTTGGCCCAAAAGAACAGAGGATACTGTAGTGCAGTGTCGTATCAATATTTTAACTATTTGGTACTACCAGTCAGTTGGTCTGCACTCTGCAGCTTCCGAATGTCCAAAATTCTTTAGCAGCACCATGCGGTACTGTTGGTAAGTATCTAATAGGATTAGAAGCATTATAAACACACGAACCAAAAATACATACAAATAGGTATTTGGCATTGCTTCAAAGTGCTATATACATTAGGGTTTGTTGAACCATTTTTTCAGAAAATGACTCCTTTTTTTGTTTGACATTGATGCTGCCACATAGGCTAAGAACAGCATTGATTTTGTTTGATACCAGTGTACAACCCTTATCAATATTGTTCTATATTATCCAACATCCAAAATGATGCCACATCATTGCACCACTGGTAGCAACAAACTATTTGACATTTCTATAGACCAAACTTTCACGATTTCCATGGATACTACTCATTTCTACATTCAAATCAAACCCCAACTAGAATATCACTTGCAGAATGTAAATTTCTTCAACTTATTCCACTTTCTTCGAATTAAGCACTATGAAATTCAGTCCCTCAAAATTGCAAACTTAGTAAACAACCCGTAAAAACATGGGTGATCATGCGTAGGTACAGCCTACCTGATGCAGTAGATTAATGGAAGTACTATTGCAGTACTCGACCAGCAAAGAAAACGGTTACGACGGAATCAGGAGCACGGCTGAACAAGTCCATGCCATTAAAGTCCGGCTAAAGAGCTCAAAGCTTCTAATCCATAAAAGCAACTTATCTCGATCCAAATATTCATTAAATATTACTTCAGCTTCGGATAACTTCATACCACAGAACACAATGAAATGCAATGAAATTAATCCTACTCGACCTGGTTTCAAATTTCTTGAAGCACTGATAACTTGTAAGAGTCGGGATAAGACAAGAGGCCCACCTATCATAGTCAGAATCATTTTGCAAATGGATCTATGCTAATAATAAGCCTCTTAACATAAAATAAAACACTAGTATAGCAAGACCAACAAAGCGAGAGGCTTTCTATCTAGGATCGAACAGAGTGGAAACAGGCTTCCTACCGAGCAAAGATCAAAACTGAAGCAAAGTTTTTATTGCTGGGCACACTGTACTCGAGGCATTGATGGCTCATCGTCCTCATCGTATGCCTCTTGCTGCTGCTGTTGTTGCTTCCTCCTCATTTCCTCGTCGACGTTGACATCATGCAAGGTGGTCTCCTCGCAATCGTCAAGATCCATCCCTGACAAATGACTGTTTGCTCTTGGGGGCAGGATTGTCTCCAAGGTGCGGCACTCATCTGGGGAAAGAACAGCAGAATCTGGAAAGTCCACGTGGAACTGGATATACAGCCGGCCCTTCATGAAAGGCCTCTGGTGGTGAGGCATCCCCTCGTCATTAATCGCCTTGTATTGACCTGGATTAGCATGATGACATGAGCAGGGACTAAACTGATTTTCTATGTAAGCAACAAGGGAAAAAGACCAACAAGAAAGGTCCCAGTATGGTACCAGGCTTGATAACCTCGCCAGGATTTGATTTGATTAGGAGCTGTCTGCTATCAAGATGTGTCAAAGCAAACTGGAATCCACAGAGAGCCTCCGTCAAACTGAGGGTGTGCTCTACATAGAGATCATCAAACTTCCGCTTGAACTTTGAGTGCTCCTTTAGTTGCAAGACGAAAACAATGTCCCCTGTAATTGTATCAGGCTGCAAATAATAGGGAACAGGATAATTGGTATTGTCAATACAAGTGAACATCTAAAAAGACCACAAGGGCCTCATATGAAATGCTAAAGCCCAAATAGATGCTTAGTGCACGTACAGCTTCATCTGCTTCACCTTGGAAGACAATTTTCTGGCCATGCTGCATTCCTTTCTCAATATTGACCTCTAGCACCTTCTTCTCCTGAGTAACCTTGTTGCCTTTGCATTGTGGGCATTTGTCTTTCTCGCTAATAACTTCACCTGCATCAAGAAATGTTTTATAATTTATGCAAATAGCCCATCCAAGACCACAATTTAGACCTGCTAATGAACTGCAAATTAGATTGAATACCTGAGCCTCTACATTCTGGACAGACATGTTGCATCTGCTGGATCATGCTTGGTCCAATTTGCCGGGTTGTGATCTTCATGCCTGTACCTTGGCATCCACAACACCTCCCAGATGCCCCACTTTTTGACCCTTTACTGAAATAGATGAAAGTACAAATTAGAATCAAGCCCAATTTGTGATTACTCTAGAACATAAAACGTTGCAGCCTTGCAAGACAGTAGGTCAACTGAATTTTTAGATGAGAACTAAAGAGGACCAATTTCACTCAATAACAAACCAAGCATATGGATTGAGGCAACAAATGAAGATTTGTGTTTTGGCCATAAAAATATCCTGGTTGCATGATAATGCTACCAAAACCCTTGGGTAAATGTCTAGGTGCCTGGAGAACTAAGACACGTTCAGTTCTAGGCTATCTTTATTCTTTTTCTTCTATTGCCAGTGCTCTTTTCTGCTGTCAAAAGGATTGCGCTTCCTCACTCCTCAGAACATCTGAAAATCATCTCTAGAGCAAACCACCCATACAGATCATCCTAATATATCTTGCTTTTATGCCACATGGTGTTTTTTGCAATGTTTTCTGCATTCCAGCCCTTGAGACCTTCCACACCCATTTTACATACAAATTTCAGCACATCTTCATCACTCCTTCCTAAACCCTTAAAATCATAGATTTTCCTTCCAAATATCAATTATTACAGCCTTACATCAATCTGAACCCAAATCACCCGAAAACCATGGCTTAAGCATGTCACAACTAGGCCAAATTAGTAAATAGTAACCATGGCTTAAGCATCTACCACTAACTCTTATCTACTGGTGCAGACTCCAATAGCTCTATCTGTTTTTCTGTTACTCTTTATTGCTTCACTCTTTTTGTTTGTGTTATCATGTATGTTATAGAATTCTAATGCTATATTTTTCAGCCCAACATCTATCTTTAACCCTTAAGAATAATAATGGAATTTTATTAAAACAGAAACTGATTCATGCTTACAATCTCATACAAGATCCCTTGGAGAGGCGCAAGCTGCAGCCTCTCCTGACATAATGCAAATAAATTAGGAAAAGAGTATTGGAATCACATCTGAGCCTAAAACCATCTATCTTATCTTTAACCCTTCATCCCCAAGGATCAAAATATTGATAAGCACCAATACAAAAAATTGGGCATCAATGTGCATCATCCTGAGAAGGATGCCTACTATCATCCCAAACTTTCAAAATCCCAAACCCTGTGTATATCGGTGTATCCATGACCTTGGATACAGATATAGTATGCCCGAAACAGAGCATACCATATCAATATTTTGATCTTTGTTCATCCCAAGTTCTAGACTCCTAGCATACCAACCATCCTTGCATTATCTAGCCTCCATCCTACATCCAAACCCTTGATCCCAATGAAACCCATCAGCCATTCCTTACACAGTCAACATTTTCTTAGGACTGGTACGAGAACATCAGGTTGGTATCCTCATATAGTCTATAAACATTTGCAAAAACTGCATTGCTGGCACATTGCCTGTAACATTTTTTTTATCAATAACAGAAATTTTATAAAAAGAGAGAGAGAAATTACAACCAGGAGGGAGGGGTAAAAAGACTTAACCCTCCCTAACAAACTGAAAAAACATATTACAATATAAGCCCAAAAAAGATTTGTTCTTCCCACCCCTTGTTTGGCCAAGGTATCAGCCATGGAGTTAGTGCACCTCTTGGCCCATTGAACCCTTACAGACATATATATTCTGAGTTAACTGAGTAATTTTCTTTCTTTCATTAGAGAACTTCCACAAGCTGGACACTTCCTTCTGCAACCATTTAATAGCCAACTGAGAATCTCCTTCCACCAACAACTTACTAATATTCAGTTGTTTAGCTCTTTTAAATCCTTCTAGAGCTGCCAAGATTTCAGCTCTCAATGAGTCCCCCCAGCCTATAGGTCCTGAGAACATAGCAATGATTCTACCTTCCTCATCCCTGAAGATACCGCCTATACCAGAATGGCCTGGATTTCCTTCACTGCTACCATCGAAGTTCAATTTGATGAAACCTGGATCCGGTGGAGTCCAAACAGGTCTAAGAGCTGTGAACATGGGAACTGACCGAACCACTTCATCCCACTTTCTAATGATGTCTCCTACTGAATAATCTTCAAAGAGCTTCAAAGGCTTGACCCAAAGAGCCACCCTAATATAAATAAGTTCTATGATGGCTTCCTTACTTTTTTCTTTATCATGAAAAACTCTTTGATTTCTTTCTTCCCAAATCGTCCAACAAACAGCAGCACAACTCCACAATATTTTCCCTATCTTTTTTAATCCCCTCACTGTTGTGGAGCTAAACAAGCTTCGCACATTAGAAGGGGAGGTCCACATGCAACCAAATAAAGAAAAAAACCAACACCAGATATCGGAGACAAAAGGGCAAGAAACAAACAAGTGATAACAGCTTTCACCGTTCTTCTTACATAAGATGCACCAGTGCAGGAATAAACACCAATTAGGCCTTTTCTTTTGAAGTAGGTCACAAGTGTTACACTTTTCTAGGCATGCTTCCCAGCAAAAATCGCCTACCCTAGGAGGGATTGGATTACCCCAGATTTCCTGGACTGGAAAAGAAAACCCCGGAACTGGACTAGGTTGTGTCAGTGCTTTGAAAAAGGAGGAGCAAGAAAAGATACCCGAAGGGACAAGAGACCATACCCTGGAGCCCCCAATTGAAGGCTCAAGGACTACCTCATCCAGGATCTTAAGCAAATTCGAAATGGGTTCCAATTCAGAATCTCTAAGTGCCCTTCTAAAACCCAGGTTCCAACCTATAGCAGAGTTAGACACGGTAGCAAAGGTGGCTACAAGTTCACTTTTAAACCTAGACAGAGCAAACAAAGAGGGAAACTGCTCTTTCAAGGGGGAATCCCCCACCCAAATGTGCTCCCAAAAATTAACTGACAAGCTAGAACCAAGATCATACCTAATGAAGGGAAGAAAAAATTAAAGGATGGCATGGATCCACTTCCACGGAGAAGTTCTTGAAGCCCTAGATGAGAGTCCCAGATCCTAGCCAGTTACCTCTTGCCCATGAATACTTAGGATTATTTTGGCCCACAAGTTCTCCCTTTCTTTAGACCACCTCCATAACCATTTCCCTAAAAGAGCTACATTCTTCTTCTGGATGTTTCCCAGCCCCAGACCCCCTTCACTTTTGGGTCTTGTCACTAGATCCCACCTAACTCCATCAGGCACACAGACATGCAATAGACCGGAAGGTTTGCCAATGTTGACTTAATCAGTGTAATCCAACCCCCCCAGAGACAAGTAATTCTTCTTCCAGGAAGCTAGCCTTTTAGTGAATCTATCAATCATCGAATTCCAAAAACTCCTTTTTCTAGGATTATCTCCTAAAGGAAGCCCTAGATATTTCAGTGGCCAATGAGTTATCTCACAACCTAGCACTCGAGCCCTTTCCTCCACACCTCTCCCTTGCTCATATTAATACCAATCACACAGTTCTTACAAAGGTCAACTTTGAGGTTGGCCATTAGTTCAAACACCTTAATCACCTTCTTCAAGTTTCTCACCCAACTAATCTCCTCTCCATCACAAAACAGAATTGTGTCGTCTGCAAATTGTAGGTGAGTGACTGGAACCCTATCCCTCTCCACTCTCCATCCACTAATCAAGCTCCTTGAATCTGCCCTCTCAATCAGCCTCCCTAACACTTAAGAAATTAGGGTAAAGAGGAAGGGGGATAGAGGGCCCCCATGCCTAATACCCCGAACAGCTGGAAAGTGATCCACCACCCTGCCATTCACTAACACAGAATAATGACAAGTCCAAATGCACCCTATTATCCACTTGCACCATCTCTTCCCAAATCCGAAAGACTCTAAAACCTCCAATAGCAAAAGACCAATTCGCCATGTCATATGCCTTCTCCAAATCTAGCTTACACACCAACCCCTTCTCACCTCTACTTCTATAGTCTTCCACGCTCTCATTAGCAATCAAGATTTGGTCCACAATTTGTCGATTCATCACAAAAGCACCTTGATTGTGGGAAATAATTGAGGGGAGCACCTCTCTAATTCTTCTAGAAAGCACCTTAGCAATAATCTTGTAGAGGTTATTAATCAAACTGATGGGTCGGAATTAAAGCTATAAAAGTAGAGTTCAAGTTCGGGTTTACCACACCTCTTTCAAAGAATTCAGAGAACACAGCTTGAATATCATCCTTAATTATCTCCCAACAATACTGATAAAAAGCCAACGTGAAACCATCCGGGCCCAGAGCTTTAGATCTATCCATGGAAAAAATGGCATCCCTAATTTCTTCCAGGTCAAACTCTCTTTCCAACCACACAATCAACTCATCAGGGAGCTTAGGCCAATCCAAATCCATCAATCCTTAATCTCTTAAACAGAAGCTTACTGAAGATGGATTTAAAGTGCTCCACAAAAGCCTCGGCAATCTTGCTGTTGAGTCAAAATGTCCCATCAACTACCAACTTAAATATGCTGTTTTTCTTTCTTCTGCTATTGGCAATTGCATGGAAACATTTTGTGTTCCTATCTCCTTCCTTCACCCATTTATGTCTAGATTTCTGCCTCCAACTGATCTCTTGGAAAATTATGTCCTCCGGGCTCTTCCTTAACTCCCACCTCTGTTCTTTATCACTTTCCCCAAAACAACCCCTTTCTTCCTTAGCATCTAACTCCTCTATCT